>NC_080061.1:3059500-3365000 GCF_026212465.1 Amaranthus tricolor
GTTCTTCCTTAATAAATATTCTCCTATTCATATAAGGGTTAGTTTCATTGGCATACTTTCACTTGCATAATTTTTTACCATCTAATAAACCCTAAAATTTGATGAATTTTGGAATTTATATAAATTAATTAGATGAGTTCTTAATTGAGAAATCTATGGAAAACCTCAAGTAAAATTATATGTGTGTGGTTACTTTTAATTAAATGAATTATGGTTGATATGTGATTATAGGAGATTGTGATTGAGGAATTTTGGGAAGGATACTAAAATTAAATGTAATTTGGTTTTTGTGATCTATAAATGGTAAATTGTTGAATGTTGAAACAATTTGTTGGAGTTACTGATTAGTATGAATTCACAAAGATTAGAATATCAATAGGATGTGGGATGTAGATAGATTATGGAAACTTGATGTACTTGAGTATTAGGAGATTCTTGTGAAATTACTAATGGTCAATAAATCTTGTTGTTGTTATTAATCGAATAGTTGGAAAATTGTAAGTGTTAGATATAACCCTTGATTTTATATGTATGGTTGTTCTTGAAAGAATCTAGGGTTCGTGTGGAAATTATTAGTTGAATGGATAAATTAGTTGAGTCCTTCTTTTTGGATGATTTGTAAATCTTGTTTAGTTTCTTGGTTTTGAGTTTAGATGAACATGAAAGTGTGTGAATTGGAAATACAAAAGGAATTGTGGAGACGTATGATCTTTACAAGAATATAGGCTAGATTAAAGCAAAGTTACATATTTTGATGATTGGGGTTGGAGTTAAAACTTGCGCAATCTTTGAAATTAGAAATATTAGAATAGGAGTTCGAACTAAGATGCTGCCTTAGGAGGAGATGCAATGAGTTATATGAACCTAGTTTGTAGTATCGTATGCTTTGTTGTGATGTTATATTTGTTATGCTTCAGGAGACGACATCATCGAGGAACCCTTTTGGTGATCGCGGAGAACCATACTTAGCTTCTTGAAGCATTCTTGGTGAGTAGTAGCAGTCCCTTAAAGGGTCTGGCCAGACTACCATTTTGAAAATGTTTTCTTTATCAAATTGTTTTGAATTGATGATTATTGATGATGAATTGCTTATGAAAGATTATGTTGATATTGATATGGTCAATGGATCGGGCTCACGAGGTGGTCATTGACGGAGTAGAGGGAATACCGCCCTTACTCCTTATTTTGAGGTGAATTGTCATTTAAATATTGACTAGCCTCTCCCGAGAGTGACATAGCCTCTCCCGAGAGTGACATAGCCTTAGAGCTATGGATGTTCCTCTCAACTGGACTCCCTGTGCGCACATAGATCTAGGAAACTGATGTTGCTTTTAAACTTTTGTTCGGAAATTACTGTGTTTTGTTGTTTTGGATTGCTATTTCTCATTCAGTTTAATCTAGCCCTCTGTCATTTCCAACTTTTAGTTTGTTCACAAATCGGAACTAGTCGGGAATAATGGATTAGCGGAGGTGATTAGAGTTTCCAAGGATGTAATATTAAGCTGAGCATGTGGGAATTTTGTAGTTTTGTATTAGGTTTTTGGATAAATGTATATTAGACTTGGTTATGTTGGTTACATTGAACTTAAAGTGATCTTTATGTTTACCTTGTGTTTTAGTTAGATGATTGGTATGAGAATTAGCTGAGTTAGTTACAATAGAGATCTGGTGACCCTTGTGCTCAAGTTTTGGAATTGCGACTTAAATATCTTGGGAAATAAACCCCGTAATGACCCTGTTTAATCAGTTAACGGTAAGTCGGGTTGTTACAATTTTAGTCCACCAAAAGGATTACATAACTCATTAGGAAAAAACACTTTATTTAAGGCTCAAAGATTAAATGTTCAGTCATAAAGATCCAACAACAAATCGGGCTCTAATACCATAATAGAATTTAGAAAATGAACTCGAACAAATCCAAATAAAAAGAAGAAGAGACAACTCAATTACATGTCCAAGTGAAGTTCACCACTAAAACCAATTTCTTATAGAATTTATTTGGGTAAAGAGGGTTTTTCTTTGTTTTTTTCAAAGTAATTAATAACATGTGCATAATAAAATGCACTTTAATATTAATTACTTTGAAAAATAAAAACCTCTTTACCCATCTTGACCAGTCACCTCGGTCAAATCCCCCTCCCTCTTACACCCGTCCAACCAATCGCCACCATTAACCTCCTCTACCACACAACAACGTATCGAAATGTCTTAACTTTCTAACAATCACATTCGCTATGTGATCATGACCATCAGCCACACGACCATCACTACAGGCCATGCAACACATCACTAGCATGATAGCATCATTTAACCACGAAACCACCACCAATCACTAAAACAAGGTTGCTAATGGGCTTCAAGGGGTCGAGGGCATAAAACTCAACAGAGGAAAAGATTTTTTTTAGGTTGGATAAGGGTTTTTAACGATTATCCTCTTATCTAGACAAACTTCCATCCCACCCAAAAATGACCCATCCCTCGACCTGCATCCACAGCTCTAACGTCATCTCAAGTGGAGTTGGTGGTCATGCAATGCAGAGAGGTGAAAGTCGTTCAGATTTAGGCTTGGTCAGCGCATGAAGGAGATTAAGGAGAAGGGTGGACTTTTGTGGTGGTTGTGATCTGATTGGAAGGTGAGGTGTTGGTCGGTGTGAGCTGGGTGGGGGAGGTGGTCGTTCGATTAGAGAAGGTTTCGAGGGTATTTGACCAGAGGTGAACATTTGACCGGCGTGAAAGGGGTAAAAGGATTTTTTCATTAAAAAAATAAAACAAAGGAAAAAAAAAACTTGGATCACTAAAAGATTGACATGTGACCATTTTTACTAATTCATCATCTAGTCATAATAGACCTAAGTCTTTTTTACAAATGAGACTCGAAATTGAGACTCTTAAATATTATTTCAATGTTAGGACTTTTAAAATTATTTTTTCTTTTAAATAACCATAGGATAGGTTTGATAAGTCAATGTCTAACTAAAAATTCTAAATTTCCATTGTTTTACTTTACTTTGTCATACAAGTAACATCCAAATTATCACCCTTTCTTTATAATTTAAAATTCTCTAAAACTCTTGTGCAACCTAACAACAACACAATGTAAAAGGTGACTATATATACACAAAATTAGTTAGTAGAGAATTACATATAATGATATAATTATAATTTTTTTATTAATGTGCAATTACATATTATCATTATCAAATTATAATATTTTCAATAAAATATAATTAAATAAATTATTATTAACTATTCCCTCCGTTCTTTTTTGATCTTCCACATTACTATAACGGGTAGTTTCAAAAGGTCTTTCACTTTAAAATAATTTCTATTTTTAGAAAGTTTTTATCCCATTTTTACCCCTTAAAACCCCATTTTCTTTTAATGTACCCATTTTCTTTTATTTATAATTATTTTCTCTCTCATACTTTCAATACAATCATTACTTCACACTACTATTTAATTAAAATAATACCCACTGCAACCTCATACTTCCAATACAATCATTACTTTACACTACTATTTAATTAAAATAATAACCACTACAACCCAAAGATTCTATCTTCCTTAATATGTGTGAAAAACCCAAAGTGAAAGATAAAAAAAGAACGAAGGGAGTATAAAATCATATAATTAACCGATAAGAAAGTTTAATAAAGTCTAAAACATAAAATTTATTAAGTTTAAATTCTCTTGATTAACTCGTATTCTATATAGTTATAAATAAATGTCTATTTTATCTCATCCTTGTATCATGCTATTGTTATGATACCTCCCTAGCTAGCGTTGGTATTTAAGTTATATAACAAATTAATTTAATATATTTAAAAATTATATTTAGTTTTAATTGAATAGTCGTTGAAAACAAAAAATATTAATTTTAATTATACAATTCCCTAAGAGCGTCTAAATTGGTGCCTTTTTGTTTGGGGCATCAAATTTCTTTTTCACATCGCTATTTTTATCAATTTATATTCGATCAAAATATCATAATTCAAACTCGAATTTCATTTTCCACAACAGGAAACCCTAGAACAAGACCGCAAGAGTATATTTACAACTACAAAAAGATATTTTTGCTTCTCTAAGACATGTCGCAAACTTTTATTGGTGTGCCTTAAGAATATCCTCTAGGCACCACTATGCTCTTCATTTTAGGTAACTCAAGGAAAAAATTATTATCATAAATTTTAAAGTATATTCAGTTCATCTCTTAAAATTTGTAATTTTTATTTTGAGTTGTCTTACTTATTTTGCATCATTTTTTTATATGAAATTAAACATCATTACATTCTTTAATCACGTCCACATATTTAAAGTTTCTTTTAATATTGTTCAAACAATCCAATTTAAAACAACTCCTTGTACTCTCCTCTAAAACACTCAATTTTTATTTGATGAAATCTCAAAAAAACATTACAAAGGTTCACGTGAGCCAAAAAGAGCCTATAATCATTGAAAAAAAATACATAAGTAGTAACTCGAGCTTTTCACATGTTTATATGGTTGTGGACTACCTATTACAAATACTAAATTTTGTAGAAAAACATGATAAGCAAATCAAAACCCTAAAACTATTTCATATTAAAGCCACTATAAATATCGACTATCTTCACAAATAAACCTAAAACGATACATTATCAAACTTACACATCATCCTTAACTTTATTATATTTCTATCTCAACAAAAAACATTTCAAACAACAAAAAAGTTTATCCCGTCTAACATAGTAAAGTAACATACAAGTTAATATTTTATGTGATGAGTACCAATTATGTTAAAAGGTGAGTCGTAACAATTTTTAAATTTTTTTTCACAAAATAGCACTCAACTCTTGGAAAATTAACTACAGTAACATTATGGAAATAAAAACGTTTGATTTTCGTTAAGTTTTGGTAAAAGTCATAAATGCTTCTAATAAATCCTAAGTTTTTTTCACAAAATAGCACTAAACTCTTAGAAAATTAACTACAATAACATTTCCGTTAAGTTTAATTTCCGTTAAGGTGGGTTTTACATTTGGGATTTATTAGGGGTATTTTTGACTTTTACGGAAACTTAACGGAAATTAGACTTTTTTATCATCATAATGTTACTATAGTTAATTTTTCAAGAATTGAGTGTTATTTTATGAAAAAAAAATTTAAAAATTGCTACCACTCATCTTTTATAATAGTTAGTGATTACCATATAGAATATCTCTTAAATTTAATAGTTAGTGATTACCATATAGAATATCTCTTAAATTTAAGACGTAGTATTCTCAAATCTTTCAAAAGTTAAGATACAAAGGCTAAGTTGTTGATGCCTTCTTTCTTTATGTTGAAATTTTGAGTTAACTTTTTAAAAAAACTAGTAGAGTGTCTAAATGTAGTGGTATTTAGACGATGTTATGTAGATGAATGTTAGAAATTGTTAATAAAGTCAAACACCACGAGTTAACACCGGCCAATTATTCACCACTACATAGAAAACGAACTGCTGTAATAGCGGGTCCCACAATATTAAAATTATTTAATTAATAATTTAATTATATGGATAATTGATAAAGTGTTTGTAGCTAAGCGTGGTAGTTACGAGTAGTAAGTACCTAACGTGACTAAAGGGGTATGGGTAATTTTAGAAGTATGTTAAATCCATCTGTATAATCGTCATCTTTTTTGACATGGTAATCACTTTCTTTTCTATTCTATTTATTATTTAGTAATTTATCTTTTCTTTCATATTCACCTAAAATGTTCTCAATATAATTTTTTAAAAGAAGAATTCAGATATAAAATAAGTTGATATTAGAAATAAGTGATTAATTTAAGAGAAATAATAAATTTGTGAATGAGATTAAAATAAAAAAGAAGAGTGAGATTATTGTGAAAAAAATAAAAGAGTGCAAAATAAGTAAGACAAATTTAAAAAACCGATGCAAATTGAGAGGAACAAAGTAAGTAAGTAGTTTGAGTCGTGTGCTGGAAGATGGAGATGGTTAAGGGAGAGTGAGAGCGATAATTAAATTTAAGGAAATTCTACGTGGTAACCCTGAGGTTTTGGGTTTTCACGTGGTAACCAAAACTTTAAAAAAATCCACAGGGTAACCCTGAGATTTACCTAATTGTCTCACTGTAACCTTTTTGCACATAAAACATTAGCAAACGTTGATTTCGAAATTTTAAGGTTGTTATACGCTTATTTATACGACTCACTATTTTAAATTCAATCAGTTTTAACCTTTTTCCCCCTAAAACAAAAATCTAACTCTACCATCTTTCATCCAAATCATATTTTTCCCCCAAATTTAAATATAGTACTTGTTAGGGCTTATGTTTTGGGGGAAAAAGGTTAACTAATGAAATTGGAAATGGTGAGTCGCATAAATAGGCGTACAACAACCTTAAAACTTCGAATTAACGTTTACTAACGTTTTATGTGCAAAAAGGTCATGATGGAATAATTTGGTAAACCTCAAGGTTACCACGTGGATTTATTAAATGTTTTGATTACCACGTGGAAAACCCAAAACCTCAGGGATACTATGTGGAATTTTCCTTAAATTTATGAGATTGCTTAGGAAAAATAGTACTAATTTGTCCTTTTAAGTTTGTTACTAAAAGTGATGTATTGTGAAGGAAAATATCACTCCCGATGGCAAACTTAGAGAGACGGAGGTGTTTATGCTTTAAGCCTTTAATTAGACAAGGCTCAGTTCTCCTTTTCTATTTTTAAGGTTTTATCTTATAGGATAAACTATTTAAAGATTTATTTAGCGTACCTAAGTTAGGGCCTTAGGCTTTGAGAGTGTCCATAATTACTGTAGTGAATGTATTAAGAAAAATTCAAATTTTCAAATGAGATAGTCTCACGGTGAGATCTTTTCCACTTGGCTGATTCTATGAGTCACGATGAGACGACATCAAAATAAAAAGCCCATAAATTAAAAGTTTCTATTATTAGGCTATTTAACCAAGTTTGAGACATATCTCACGGTGAGACCATCTCATACAAGAATTTGTGAACTTTTAATCCTAAAATGATTGATTAGAGGAATATGCTGATTATATGAGCCCGTCTCATAGTAAAAAGATTTCAAACGAGACTTGGCTTACGATGAGTTTAAATGGGGCTTCTTTGTAAAGCGGCTACCATCATATTGGGCTTTTACATTGTTTGAAGGGCCAATTTAAGCCCGGATTTAAAGACAGAGAGAAGTGAAAACTACTTGACCAGGTCCACAATCCACATCCAGAAATTACGAAATTTCATTTGTCGATGGCGGGAGATTTAACATTTTATTAACATCTAAAAAAGAAATGGATGAAAACCTAATCAATTTAACTTTTCTCGTCATTCTTCCCGCTCTAACAACGTTTTTCACTCACTCTCTCTCTCTATCCTCCGTTCGGTCACTCTCTGACTTTCACTCTCCTCCATGGATCCTCTAAAATCTTGATCTTCAACTCAATTTCTTTCCAGAACCCTAATTTTTCCAACTTCTTGATTTCAGATCTATATCCGAATCGCCATGGAAGCTCAAATTTGGACCCCAAAGCTTGCAAGTTGTAGCAACAATTATAACTATTGCACAGGAATGGCATGGTATTTAGTCTCCGTTTTGCTGCTCTTAGGAAGGCCGGCTTCGCTCGAGGAACTCGTTGCCAAGTGTTTACTGTTTCGAATATCGCCGGAGTTCATTGAGTTTCTATGTGGAATCCCTAATTCGCCGATTTATTTGACTACGAATAAGTTCGTTGTGATTTCGATGTCGGTGTATAGTGCTTTTGGTGAGTTTTTTGCTAATTCGAGGCCGAAGATTGAGAGGCGAATGTCTGGAGGACCAAGGGAGAGAATCTTGCGTAAAGCTTGTGATTTTGAGTTCAGGTACTTTAGGAAGAGAAAGAAGTTAGGGGAGGAAATTGTGACAGTGGTGAAGAAAAGAGCAGTTCTGAGATCAATTGATGGTAGGAAAATTGGCACTTTTCTATTTTCTCTTTACATTGAATAAGCTTCTTAAATTAGTTTATAATCTGATGAATTTGCAGAAAACAAGCGAGAATCAACGAGCTTTAGTACAACTTCGAGAACACTAAACAATGATTATCAGGTACCAATTGTGCTTTCAGATAAATTGTATGCCGTTTGATGTTTAGTCGATTCTAGGTTTATAACCTTGTTGATGATAGGTAAAATTTTGAGATTGATATGAGTAATTAGTTAATAGGAGTAGTTTCAAAATCTGATAATTAATGTTCGTAAAAGATAAAATAAAATTGATTTGCAAACATGTTAGATTATTAAGAGGACAAGTGAGATTTTGAGTCAATGCGAAGTGTACTTCTGTATGCTTCCTTCTTAATGTTAGAAAACCAGGCTGTAATTTTGGTTATTGCTGCTTGCCAGTACATAGTAGGAATGTTGGATGAACTGATTTGACTTCCAAGGATAGTCCATTGTGATGCCTAGTTAGCTTCCTTGAACAACATGTGTAAATAATAAGAAGAGAGGAATGCGCATTGTTTAAAAAAGGACATACATTGTTTTAAGAGAGATGCTGGATTTTAAATCTTATGATTGCCTATAAACGATGATAGTCAATCTTATAAATGTGGAAATTGTAAAATTTCCAAGGGATTGAGGGTAGTTATCTGACATAATATGAGAAATTGATATACACATAAAGTTGATTGATGTAAACTTGGTTTATTTAATGAAAAGGCCGAGCTTCTAACCACCGTTTGTACTTTGTATGGTGCTGATTGGTGAACTTTAGTTTTTGAGAGTTCCTAATGTCACAAAACCAGCCAAGGTTTATGTTGGTTTGTTGGTGCATATTTGGAAACTTTGATGCAAACTTGGAACATGTGTATATGATTGGACGAGAGGAAGAGTGGAGGCTTGTTTTTTCGAATGTGTTTATTGTTTGGTGTGATGTGTTGCATTATATAGTTCCTATTCGTGTCTTGAGCCCCAATAACCATATAAAAGCCTATGTCAAAGCCTTAATCCCAACACGGGGTTGACTAAATGAACCAAAAGAAATCTACATGAAAATTATTGCTTACAAATATTATGCTTTATTATGTCTTGATAAGTATGGTAGTTAGCAAAATTTCCGAGCTTTTCTTTTAACACTTGAAGCAAAATTAACTTTGAAGTATAGAGTAGGGCGACTTAATCAAGCCATTAGTAAAATTATGGAGCGTTTACAAGAGGATATACTTTTTACTAACTTTTTGTTAAGTTGCTATTTTCTTGTATATGAAGTACATCCTTTTCTTACTGAAATTGCCAAAACACTGAATTTCTGAATCTAGTATGATACTATGATTGTGTAATGGCAATCAGTTTACATGAATTTAAACTCAGATTAGTTCGGTACACATATTTCATAGTATGTCAACTTCAGTATCTTGATTCTGTTAGAACATTCTCTCCTTCGTTGTTTATTCTTTACATAGTCCTTTGTCTTTCGCCTTTTAACTTTTCTTTGGGTGATTGAAATTTAAACTTGTACCTACAGTTTCAACACTGAGAAGTGACAAATATATGTGATACCGCCATTATCCTTCTCCTATTGTTGTGTAATTGCTTTTCTTGGGTCGTTGCCTTCTACAGGGAAAAACTAACTTTTTTTTTCATTTTTCTGTGTGAACTGTTTGGAGATCTTGTCCATTAAAACACTTAGTTATTATTTTATGGTCTCATGCAGGGGGTTGATCTACAAACTGGTTCACGCAGAGCCCTAAATTCAGAGTCTTTTGGCAGAGTTCTTGAAACGGTTAATCTAATAAATGTCACTGACTTGTTTGTGACCCCATCTATGGTGAATTCTGGTTATGGGCTGTTGGAATATCAGCAAAACATTGATGGAGATCAGGAAATTGGAAACAAGCACAAGGAATTGGAGGTGAATGACATGGGTAACTGTGTAGTTATGAAGGAACATCAGGATAAATGTTATGCCAACAGAACTTGCTTAGATCTGCCTAATTATAATGCAAAAGAGTCAATGGGTTTCCTCTTAAAAACTTTAGCAGAAATTTCAGCTATATTAGAAGATAATAATGATGTAGAAAATTTGGAGAGTAAACTAGATAATGATGTTCCTTTTTGTCTACAGCTTAATCCACATGATAACTTATCAGTAGAGTCTACTGCTGCTACAAATGCTGCTGAAGACTTGAGACACAGTCAAATTCCTGAAACAAACTTGCTCGACTTGAATGAACAGCTACAGGTTGATAATGGAGGTCCCGAAGAAAGGGTTGAAAATATTTTGCTTAGCTCTTGGAGGGATATATATTGTTCTGTAGATAAGTATTGCCAGACAAAGTCAAAAACCATTGATGAAACACATACGGTGAAGGAGAAGCAAATAAATGTTTTAACAACAAGCCAGCCTTTGGTTTCCACGGGTGAGGCACATACTATGAAAATGGAGGACACAATTGCCATTTCAACAAGCCACCCTTTGTTTTCCATGGGCGAAACATATCCTCTGAAAATGGAGCAAACAAATGCCGTTTCAACAAGCCAGCCTTTGCTTTCCATGGGTGACACACATACTGTGAAGATGGAGCAAAGAAATGCCATTTCAACAACCCAGCCTTTGGTTTCCATAGGCGAGGCACATACTGTAAAAAGGGAGCAATCAAATGCCATTTCAACAATCCAGCTATTGGATTCCATGGGTGAGACAGATACTGTAAAAAGGGAGCAAACAAATGCTATTTCAACAAGCCATCCTTTGGATTCCATTGGTGACACACATACTGTGAAAAAGGAGCAAAGAAATATCAAATCAACTAGCCTGCTTGTAGTTTCTGCTGATTCACAAACTAATGCTCAGATTGCACAGACGAAGTCTTTAGTGCCAAAAAACGTGACTCATGCTGAGCAGCCACGGAAACATAGAACTTTGTCCAAGTCAAAGCAGTATAGTAAAGTTGATATTGTCCATAAGGAACGGAAAGAGAGACAACATCAGATCGCTGTTGCTGTGATGGACAAACCCAAACACATTGCTAGGAATGGTGAATCTATCCAAGAAAGATGTGACAATGGTCTCAAGTCATCCAAGGTAATCATCTTAAAAATTATGTCTATATCATGTCCCTTTTATTTCATCAAGGCTTTGAAGTATCAAACTACTTCTTTCCTTTATTTATATTCTACCAATTTTTTAAGTTGCACTGTTTCTCCTCAAAATTGTCGCCTAAATTGGAGTAATTGTGCATGCAAACCGGAGAAGTGTATGATTGCTATATGCAATATGCTAATTTTCAGGCTAAAGTATACTCCACCCAAAATTCTTAAATTCCTGTTTGACGTTTGGGTGCTGATGTGCTTTAGCACATTATCTAGCCTTCCCGTTAAATGCAAAAGACAAGATAAATTCTGTGATGTAGCTTACATCCTCTCTTAACAGTAGTCAAATGCTTTAATTATTAATTCATC
The DNA here is from genome assembly GCF_026212465.1 of Amaranthus tricolor. Taxonomy (NCBI): domain Eukaryota; kingdom Viridiplantae; phylum Streptophyta; class Magnoliopsida; order Caryophyllales; family Amaranthaceae; genus Amaranthus; species Amaranthus tricolor. Next base: position 3,070,944 of record NC_080061.1, read on the forward strand.
ATATGACAGGATCAACGGAAGACAAAGTTTCCTGAATTTGACTCTTACAAAGTGGAGGAGGAGGAAGGGTCAGGTATGATATTTTGCGGTGCTTGTGTGATGTAACATATACAAAACCCTGTAACGTCAATTCGTGATTGATCCTAGGTGTTATGTTTTACAGGTGGTTATGGCACTGTTTATAGAGCAAGGAGAATGACAGATGGATTGACATTTGCCATAAAGTGTAAGAAGCACAAATATTGTGCTATTGTGTTGCTGTTTTATTTGAAATCAGATTTTGTGACTTTTCTCATATTCATAAATTAATTTTTTCCACATTGAAACTACAATACATTCTAATAGAGGTTGGAGGCGAGTGATGGTTTGGTTTGGATTATAATTACCTGAGTAAAAGGATTTGTTAAATCATTTGCATGTTTTGTATGTTTACTCTTTAGAGCTGCTGACCATGTCAGCACATAATTAAGGAGAAACAGCTTCTATGTTATTACGAGGCCATAGGGATAAAGGTTGCGTACAATTGTCCCTCACTTTACTGGCCAAGGTGGGATTTGATGGGAAGCAGGGAATAGTAATAACAAAAATAGTCTCAATCAATACTGATTGCCACAGTGCTAGTTTATTACTCCATCAGTATGTTTCCATTGAAGTCAGATACAATTTAATTTATATACTTGTTACTCTGAACATCTTGTAAACAGCAAAGTGTTCGTATTTATGGAAACTGAACAAAGGACACTTGGAGAAAATTTTGATGTGGCCTAGTTTTCAGGTGATTCGAGCAATTCCTCTTACTAATGCAGTGAGCTTATTTTTGGAAATGTAGGTCCTCATGCTAATGCTCATAAACAGCATGTCAAGAATGAGCATAAGATGCTTGAACGATTTGGGTATGTGAAATCTTCGACTTTGAAGCTCCTTGATATCTCCTTCATTCTTATCAGACAAAGATTTTATTCTTGTCAGGGGAAGGAACTTTGTGATAAGATATGAAGGTTCCTTGAAGTGTGAAAGTTCTGAATGCTTTGTTCTGGAGCACGTTGAACATGACCGGCCAGAAGTAAGTTTATTGTTTTTAAACCTCATTTGCTCTGTGATTCTATCTTAAATTTTGTGTACCTTTACTCGTGCATGACCCCGATTCTGCTGCAGGTGTTGAAAAGGGAGATTGACATGCCTCAGCTTCAGTCATATGGTTTTTGCATGTTCAGGGCACTTGTTAGTCTTCATAAACAGGTACAGTGGAAGTCTGCTGAAGATATGCATGTATTATTGATGTATTTTTCCCTGTATTGGTAAAATGATGTACAATTCTATCATTATAATTTATGTGTTTGCAGGGAGTTTATCACAGAGATATCAAACCTGGAAACTTTCTGTTCTCCCGCAAAGATCACAAAGGCTATCTGATTGACTTCAATCTTGCTAGGGTGAGTGCTTCAGCACGTTTGAAGGGCTTACATTTGGGTCTCATTCACCAGAGACCTAATTTTTACTCTGAAATTCATCTTTTCCTAATCATTTGTGTAATCAATTACAGGACATGAATCAGAAGCATGGAACTATTGGTGAGTAATTCTTCCGTAATCAACACTTGATTCATGTTAAATTGATACTCCATTTTTATATTATATTCACTCTTTTGTTATATCTGTGAGAAAGGATGAAATTATACCCATTTGAATGAGAAATTCATCCAGGCCTGCTGACATTCTAAGTTGGTCTATTGCACTTTGTAAATAAATTTCATCAACTTTAAGATTTGAAATTCATTTCAAACATATCTTTTAATGATACTATTATATCTGAAACCCCTTATGTGAAAGATTATATTTATGGAAAAAAATTTCTTGATGACAGAGACATCACAGCCTAGCAATGTGGCTGCTATTCAACAGTATTCATCAGGTCATTACAAGGTTATTTCCCCCAACAAACGAAAGAAAGCTCTTGGTGCTCTCGAGAGCAAATCCCTGAAGAAAAAACCTGTTGACAAGCTAAAGGCCTATGAAGACTTAGGTCGTTGCAATCCACTAACAAGCCAAGGTGCAGAGGGTTCTGGTTTAACTTCTGCAAAAGACTTGAGCACTAGAACTCCTTCTGTAGAAAGATTGAGGGAACCTCTTCCATGTAAAGGTCGCAAGGCACTGATCAATATTGCTCAGGAAGCAATGCAAAGTCCAAATCATGGAGCACCGAAAGCGCCAACTTCTAATCGGAAAAGGGTCGCTGCTTCACCTGGGATCACAGATAGAAAACTCTTTCATCCCACTCCGACGCCGCTTCACTCATCTGGCATTGCAATTTCTGGTGCTGGGTCATTGAACTCTGGTGCTGGGTCATTGAACAATAGAGGTATGTTGCATAAAAATTTGTAAATGGAACAGTGCTCTTCTGCATCCTCATTTGTATAAAAAGTTTTTTGTATTTCCTGTCAGGAGGAATGAAGCCGAATAAAGATGGCCCATGTGCAGGAACAAAAGGGTTTCGTGCTCCAGAGGTAAGTGTCTTCTTAATGTTGTACTGCCTCGTTTTCTTACTGCTTTCACATCACATGGCTCTCCTAGACTTCACCTTTCTCTTAGTTTTATAAGCATCAGACTAGCAAATTTCTATTAGTTTTCGATTTTTTCCTGTTCTCTTAAAACCTCGGAGTTTGGAGGATAAAAGTTTGTGATATGGTAGACATCTTTAAGCTTTATGCTGTGAGAAACTGAGATTCATCAGTAGTTTTCCATTAGTGATTCCATAAAATTAGTTAATTAAGTACTTCATCCCCCAATTTTTGCAGGTCCTGCTTCGATCTTTGCACCAAGGTCCTAAGGTTGATGTATGGTCAGCTGGTGTTACGTTTCTTTACTTAATAAGTGGAAGAATGCCCTTCAATGGTGACCCTGAACAGTAAGTACTTTTGTTGGTGTCTGAACCTGCAACTGTAATGTTATTATTACTTGTTAGTAACAGCAAACTTGTTTTGATTGTTATTGTAGAAACATGAAGGAAATAGTAAAACTGAGGGGCAATGAAGAGTTATGGGAAGTGGCAAAGATACACAACCGTGAATCCTCATTTCCAGTGGTAACTAATTTCACATACTTAGAAATATACGATAGCGCCTCTTCAGAAAGGAAAATTCGTCTTTTTCAGAAGTACGTAATTAACACTATTATGGACTGTTTGGTGCAGGAACTTTTAGACATTAAATTCTTACAATCGATGTCAATAAAAGACTGGTATTTGACAAACACGAAGAGACAAGATCTCCTTGGGGTCATCCCAGATTCACTTTTTGATCTACTTGAGAAGTGCTTAACTGTGAATCCAAGATTAAGAATCACTGCTGAACAAGCTCTTAATCATGAGTTTTTTGCTCCTTGTAAAGAAGCCTTACTTAAGCAGAGGTTATCGAGACATGATCAAAAACAGGATTCTAGAAGCTCTTCGTTGCCTTTGTTATGTGAACCTGTAATACCTTCCAAAAAAAAGTTAACTGCTCCTGTAAATTGAAGATGGTCAACGCTTAGTTGTATAGTTACCCTTGTAAAAATCATCATACTACTGAAGTACCGATTAATTCTTTATAGGAAGTGAGTGTGTTAGAGAATCATAAAATCTGTTCAAGTCGTACCACTAATTTCTTGCAGATATAGAAAGCAAATTGACAACACAGTGCATCAGTAGTTCAGTACTTGCTACTTTGTGGCTTGTCAAGCATTGCATTCATTAAATTGTCCTACCGTCTGCTCACATACACACTAAGCACAATATTGAAAACTGCCACTAAATTTGGCTCAAAAATGCTATTTCCATGCTTCAGTCAATTCCAGAACGTTACCTGTCTATAATGCCTCACAGCTCCTGTTAATGCTTGATTACAATCCTACAAGGCCGACTCTCAAAAGGATTCAGAGAAGCATGCTATTATATAAACACTAATTATGACATTGAAAAAGAGCAAAAAAACGACATTTGTAGATTATACTGTATTGAGCATTCTACTCCATAAATAGATTTAGGTCTTGTTTGGTTTGAAAAATTAGACTGCTGGAAACGGATATGGTTAAGCCAATCCATTGGTGTTTGGTTTGATACTTGGATTATGCAATCCCTTTTGCAAGGAGTAACAAAATCCGTTACAATGTTACCGCGAACATTAGAGTGGAAACAAATTTTTATTTCCCCGTAATTTTCTTCTCTGTGCATCTTCGGATTTCCTTTTGCTTTTATCAAATGCAGAACTTGGGATTTCACGGTGTCAAGTATATAATAGGCATTAATGTCAGCATTAAAAAAAATCGAGCTTGAAGATAGGTCCTTTCTCTCTAAATCAAATTTTCTTTTTATTTTAAATAAAATTTACATATCTTTAATTTTTAATTATAATTATGTTACCTTTTTAAATACCAAACAAAAAATAACAATAAGCCTTATAGTTTCTCCTTCCATTTCTTAGAGGTTTCCATTCCCTTTCATTTGATGAAGCATACCAAACAAACCCTTAACTTCAATATCGGAACTGAGTCCAATGAAGGAACTTAATTCTTATTAAATTAGCTTCCACTTACAATCTGACAAAGAAACCGAAAATATTGTTATAACTTATAAGGGATGCTACAGCAAAAGAAACAAAGGTCATCTAAGCAGCAGTCTTCAGTTGAGGATTGTCGGCCTCTGCATAAACGGGATGAATAACATGACCGTCCTTAGGCTCAACATGCACCCACTTGCGACCACTCAACTTATGTTTCTCGAACTTCACATGGCCTTCTTTGAGTGCATACAGGGTGTGGTCCTTTCCTATGCCAACGTAGTCTCCAGGATGAAATCGAGTTCCTCTCTGCCGAACAATGATGTTACCTGGTATAACTCTCTGCAATGAACCATCAAAATCAAAATTAACACCACTTCGATTGCTGGAACCTTGTCATGGAGCACAATAAACCAGGAAATTATATACTCCCTTTGTCCAAAGAAATAGCCTCAAGTACAAATGAAGTGAAAATAAAAAAAGGGTAAAAAGTGGTATAAAAGCAGGAAAGTGGGGGAAACATGTGAATGAGATGAAAATGCAAGTAAAATGTGCGAATGAAAATTAAAGAATGTTGCTCAAGACCATAAATAGAAATGAGACAAACTCAAATGGGACGAATTAAAAAGAAAATAGGGCTAATTCTTTGCAACAAAGGGAGTAAGAAACAACATTCCTGAGAAAAGCCTTTCCCTAGAAAAATAAGATCCAAATATGTTGAATAAAAACTGAAAGTGAAGCATATAATTAAAGTGAAACCTTCACCGATAGTGGTCTTGTATGAACATTTGAGAACATAAAAAGGAAACTAACACACCATAGTGCCCTAGAAACTAGAAAAGATTTTTAGAACTACAGTAACGGCTCTTCTTCTCTCCACAACATATCTGAAATTCAGTTTACTTTCACTTGCATTTAGACAACTTATAAGCTCAGTTTACTTCAGTTCAAATAAGTTGGAGATAACTGGCCCTAGGCCAATATGTTTCGTAGTCCAGATTTCTTTTGCTTTTTGGCAATTAAAGTTTTATTAACCACCAATGAAAAGCAAAGTACAAACCAAAGGGGACTCCCCTTTCAATTCTAGCAAAAACTATAACTACCCTCCCTCAACCTATATGCACCGGTATAAAAATCAAGCTCAATTTCTAAGAAGAGTTGCAAGATCACACTCTTCATAAGCAAAGGGAACTGTAGTTCAGATATCAGTAGTTACTATGTGAAATATATGACACTAATACACTAAGGCACACCGAAACAACTTCATTAATCAAAAACCATTGGAAGTGGCAGAGTTCGTAATACCTCGCCTCCAAATTTCTTCACACCAAGAAATTTAGGCTTAGAATCTCTTCCATTTTTTGACGATCCAGCTGTCTTCTTAGTAGCCCACCTTCTAAAAACTAAAGCCAAACCTGCCCCAGAAGCATCTACATATGGAAGCACGCAAAGAAACAGGAAAACCAAGTACTTAAGTTCACCCCTAAAAGAGACAATATTATACCCTACTCATTTTCAACAATACAGCCATACCAGTTGCAGCTGCATAAGCAGGAAAAGTAGAGACCAATTGCCTAAGGTTGACTCTTTGGCATAATGATGCAGCAAAATTCATGGTATTTTGATCTGCAAGCACCAAATATAACACCCAATCGAAAAGCTGCCTGCAGCAAGGCATTGTAATAGTTCAATAAATAATATTGGTTATTCTAACTCATTGATAATGGGTGTTTGGCAATTGATTTGTTCAGTTAGTTTGTTTGATCACTTGGTAGCATCGACTGTTTTTATGACTATTAAGCTAACTCGTAGCATAATTGTTTAAAAATTTTGCTATTGATATTAGGATTTTTTATTGGACAAAAATTAGGCTTACAAGGCAAAAGTCAATAAAAAAGTTATCCATATCATTTTTTTCATTCCGACTTAAAAACAATATTTTTATAAAACCCATTCAACGGATAAGAGCGAAAAGTCAATCACCTAACAAGGCCATAATCTTTGTTATTTTCATGTTAGCTTACCCATATCATTAAGATTACATATTTGGCATTGTTGTGTGATAAAAATATATTCATAATACAATGAAGTTAATCAAGAAGCTTGTCATTCTACTTTGCATTGACAGAAACATTATAGAGTTGATAATTGTTGATCTTTGCACAAAGAAAACAACCCACAAAGATCTTTCAAGAACAAAAGTAGTAAATCAACTAAGGCTAGGGATTCTTCCATTAGGAAATCACAATCAAGTGTTCCAATTCATAGATGAAAAATTAAAAATCAAAAATCAGGGGAAAACATATTAAGCAATATGGGATAACAATAAGTTAAAAATTAACAAGATATGCAATCGAGTTTACCTAAATAAAATTGTATGGAAGATGATTCAGAGGCCGAACGAAATAACACTTATGAAATAAGAGCAAAAGGATTGAGATGGTATTTGCTAGCGTATGGCAGCCGACGAGCCGGTCAGATAGAGGTGCGACGAGTAAAGCAACGTACTAATTCGAGAATTTTGGTTTCAAAATGGTACGTAAGAAGAGTAATAGCCCGGGGGCACTAGATTGCCTTTGTATAATTCAGTCTCTACGCGCAAAGGCGGATCCAGGGTTTTAGAGGCACCAACAAATACACGAAATATTAAGAAAATTATGCGGCAATTTTGGCAGAGTTTGGTTTGTAAAACAAACAACTAAATAATAAGGCAAATAAAAACGTACATTTAGTAGGAGGAGCAAAAGATTTAAGATGATCATCAACTTGAAAGCAAGGAGAATCATACTAATCCTTAGAAACATGACATTGTTTTTTGTCTTTCTCTAGCCTTATGGTTTTAAAATCAGTAAAAAACATTCTTGCTCTCAATCTTACCATGAAAACTCAACTATGTTGATATATTTTGAATCTAATCAATACTTGGTGTTATAAATCCCGTCCTAAACAAATCAGTTAGAACCTTTACTTGTTTTGATGGACGGCAGCAGAAAAAGTAAAGAGGAAAGTGAATGAGGTCTTACTAGTGTTATTGATACATATTCTAGATTTCTTTGAACCCGTATACAACCCTCATTTAGACATCTAGGCTGTTTGCGTATGTTTTCGAAAGGCCTATTTACAAACCTCCTAGTTTTAACCCTTTAAAATAGTGGATTGCATTAGAGCTCCATAAGAGGCCCGAACCATCGTACAAGTCATAACTCCTAACTAAACCCCAAAAAATCTAGTATAAAACCCATTAGGACTAACAGAAGCAAAATAGCAAGGTCCCTAATTCAGTCAAAATTTTTGATCTGGTTAACCGCTAAGCCATCGAGTAGGGAAGCCATAATTGTTATAATTTTAGATTTTATATCAAAGGCATTATGCAATGGTTATGCAACAGATACGCTCATGAATTAGTTTAGTCAGAAACTTGAAGCATTCTGAAATTTTAAAAAAAAAAATTAAAAAGCACGTCTTATAATTAGTGTCCAAGTTGTATGAATGCAGAACTACGCAGTAGACTCTAATAGAATTATGTAGCTGCTCCTATTAAGCAGCAAAAAACAACTACAACATTGACTATTGTCTGATGATAAAGATTATAGAAGATAACACTCTAAAAATTCAAAGATTATTTACAATCAACAAACTTAAGTACATGACGCCCCAAACAATTTAACTAATTAATGTTTATAGTCTAATGATAAAGATTAAAGAAAATAAGTAAAAAAATTGGATATTTCAAAATCACAATTCATAATCAAAGAAGATAATCAATAGGACAATAAGAAGTAAGAACATTCAATTGAAATTCAAGAAACCCTAATAATTGGGGATTTCAAAATCATTAATCATATTCATACCTTAAAACTGAAATTGAAGATTAGAGGCTGAGAAAATGGATATGCAGCAAAGGACGGCAGCAGACAGGCGGTAAGAGACACGGACGATAGGCGGCAGCAGATGCAGGTGGCCGGTGGCGGAGGTAGTCGTGGGTTGTGGTCCTTGTGGAAGTCTTAGGGTTTTAATGAATAATGAGGGTAAAAATTAGGGAGAGTGGGGGAGAAAACGTCTGTGTATGCAGACACCTCACGCGGCCACAAAAAAATTTTATACTCTCCGAATTTAATTCACAAAACACCCATTTTAAGATTTTAAAACACAAATTTAACACTTTAAACATAAATACAACACTTTAAAACTTTTACTTTAAGCCCTAATCTTTAAAAATGTTAATTCTAACTCTTAAAACCCCTACTCCAACCCTTAATTTTATATTTTATTTACTTACTCCAACTGTAAAATATCTATTTCAAGATTTAAAATGTCTATTCGAACTGTTTAAAATTTGTTAAATCTGAGACTTAAAATATTATTTCAAGGTCCAAAGTGTTAAATTCAAGTTTTAAAATAGCAACTTTAAAATTATAGGCTAGGCTTGTGAATGATCGCACGTATAAGGCCGTCTCAGGGGAGATTTTTTTTTAAATTCTCCCTTGGGCTCGTGCCATATGGGCCCTAATATAGATATATCTCTATCGAAAATTTGAAACAAATAAGCAAAAAAAATATAAAAAAGTCGTATAATATGCAACTTTTGAAAATATTTTCCAAAGTAAACACTTTTTTTCCATAGCACAAGTTCGGGGTTGTTCACTGTTACTAACAGCAAATAAAGAAATTTGGTCAAAAAAGTCAAGGTCTTTGTTCGCTGTTAATAACAACGAACAAAGATTTTGACCAAGCTTCTTTGTTCGGTGTTATTAACAGCGTATGATTACAACTCTAATTTCACTTTACAAGGCTAATTTGTAGGGTTTTAATTATTAACTTTTTTCTATTTTATTTCCTAAAAATTTGGGGAAATTAATAATCATGCATGGGATTAAGGGTGATTTTAGTTGATTGAATAAACTCACCATTAATTCCATAATTATAAACTTTCCCAAATTTTTAAGAAATAAATTTGAAAGTTAATTTTAGGTTTTCAATTAAAATAATTAGCAATTAAAATTTTAAAATTTGTAGGCTTTTAATTATTGAAAAGCTATGGTTTTCAACCTTCTATAAATTGGGACAAGCAAGTGGAATTAGAGTTGTAATTATTCGCTATTAATAACAGCGAATCAAGGTCTTTGTTCGCTGTTACTAACAGCGAACAAGTGCCTTGACTTTTTTTTACCAAGTTTCTTTGTTCGCTGTTAATAACAGTGAATAACCTCGAACCTGTGCTATGGGACAAAAGTGCTTACTTTGGGAAATATTTTCAAAAGTTGCCTATTATGCGATTTTTTTTATATTTTTCTGCTTATTTGTTTCAAATTTTCCGTCTCTATCTACATGAGACATGCGAGGATTATTTATATCAACTGACCATAATTTTTAATTATGAACAATAAGAGATATTAATATTGAATAAGTGCATAAAGCAAATGAGGCACTTGTGGTGAATAGGAGGGAGTATATTTATTAAACTAAATATATACCAGGATTTTGACATGCCACATGGAATAATCAAAATGGTTAATTATTATATTTATTAAACTAAATAAGGTAGAGTTGATTTTATTCTATCATAGAATTAACTAAAAGAATTGAAAATTTCCATTTAGAGTCATTCCAAAGATTTGCCACATAGAATAATCAAATTGTTTAATTGCTATATTTATTAAACTAAATATCATACAATTTAAAGGATTTCTTTATGCCACTTGGAATAATCAGAATGGTTAATTGCTATATTTGTTAAATTAAATTACTAAAGTTAATTCTATTATATTACATGACATAAATTATTATATTTCTAATAGAAAAGTCAAAACACTCAACAACATCCAAATTCTCTTTTCGAATAATTTAAAAGAAGAAATAGTAAATTTCAAATTGAAAAATATGTCCTTAATCAAATTAGTACAATATAATTTTGTTTTAAGAAATAATAATAATAATAATAATAATAATAATAATAATAATAATAATAATAATAATAATAATAATAATAATATTTATAAAAATTTTTTAGCATGAAAATTTCAATTTGATAATGGTAACCTTTTTTAAAATCATTTTATATATTGATATTAAAAACTTTGTGCATTGCACTAGATTTCATATTAATTGAATACAATGTAAAAAACAAATTAAATAATTTGATATAAATTAAGGAATTATAATTTTAGCAATAATATTCGCTAATTAAAGACTCTATTGTCGTCATATGTATTATTGAGATGTTTTAAGATGTCGCTACGCTATTTGATTTTTGTGGATAAAGTTTGTTTATATTCTAATTTTGGTGTTTAAGAAGGGAAGCTCATGTATTATGAAATGCTGGTGATCACTTTGTTTTTTGTGAGGAGTTGGAGGATTGCTGCTATTCTCTTTTAGCCTGATATGATGAATGTTGATTTTAATACTAACGATTGGAAGTTCCTTTGGTTGCTGTTACTATGTTTGTAAGGAGAGTGGAGTTGGCGTTGCTTGCTCTTCTTTTCTAGGCGCCTGATATAATATAATGTTGATTTTTAATACTTACGATTAAAAGTTCCTCTCTTTTGGGTATTGAATTCATTTGTTGGTTTGCTTTTATGACTTAGTTGCAACATTTTAGTTATTGCATTTATGGGGTGTGCAATAGCTGCTTTTCAAACGCTGACATGTTTGCGATGAGAAGGAAGTTTATTTATTTAGAGCTTTGTTTTTCAAATATGATGTATACACTTTTAAGACTTTTGTATGCTATTATACATCTTCATTAATATTTAATTCATATATGCTATGTTTCAAAGGATAACAATACATTATATTTAAGGGTATTGTAATTTAATATAAGATTCATTTATTAAAAAAACGATTATCTTAATATATTTATTTGTATTTTATTAAATATTATGATTTAAATACAAATTATAATTAAAAATGTAATTTATCTACTTATTTGTCACTTATAAATAATTATATTAATAATTATATTTAGTATTAATTATTCATCCTCTTATAGCTTGAAAGAGAGTATCAGAGATCCTTGTCAAACTAACCATGTTGCTTGAATCTTGATGTTCGTTTTAATCTTAGTCAAACAAAGTATTGTGTGGATGAATTCATCAAAGATATAAACAATGAACATTTTGATCTACTCTCTAAAGAAAATTACAATTAAAAGATTCTCTTAAAGAACATAAATCTTCAAAAAGGATTTTTTTCAATATGTTTACCATAAACAAGCATGAAAGTAAGCTTCAAAGATGATAAGAGGTTCAGTGAATTTTACGTTCTCACTTGAACGTCGAGAGTCTGGGAAGTTTGTCTCTTAGGTAGTATAACCTTGCCTTCCTGACCTTCCTGTGATCAACCACCTTTATTTCCTTGATGTTTGGTGAGTACCTATATAAATATCGCCGTAGAATACACTGTCAATACACAATATATCCACTTGGACAGCAAAGAATATGATCTTCACCATACTCCAAAAGACTATCACTAGCTTGAATACAACTATCGCATCTAATACATAGAGTTCAGCTACAATAGCAGGACATGTAATGTTTTTGCCAACTTTTGTAGATGGCTAAGGTGCTCGGTACTTCTACTAATATGCAACACTAACTCATGGTAGTCATCGAGTAAAAATAAAAGATTATGTTCTCTGTATCAAACATATCTGATGCTAGTAAACATCAGCAACACACCAATTAAACTAGCATTCTTCTCTTAAAATAAAGTCGTTAGCGTGGACTAATTTGTGCGTTATCTTTTTATTAAAGGCAAAAGTGAACATTGGCTCTGTAATTCTGATCACAAACTAAAAAGATTATTTGCACATTTTTTGTATCAGCAAGGCTGTATACTTCTCAATCTACCCTAACCAAGAGACTTGTTTCTCGTTACAAAACTTTGGGTAAAAGTTGTGTGGCATTATTTCTTTTGTACTTCCCAATCTACCCTAAACAAGAGACATGTTTCCTGTATAAAAGTTTATATTAAAAGCCTTGCGTTGCGTGGTGTAATTTGATCACAAGAGTTAACATGACTTGCAGAGTAACTATAAACTCCACCAAAACTTGGGCTTAATCTTTCACTTGAAATTACTTGTATAAACTCATTTGAACTGGTATCAACCTATTGAACTTTTAGAACTTTTAGTTGTGGATTGAAGTTGGGCAGCCCTTATCAGAAACTACGAAACTTGACCTTATTTTTTAGGATGGGAGTAATGTTCTTGTGAATCTTGTCAATAATAAAGTACTCCAAATAGTCAAGAGTGAATAAAATTTTGTGTTGACAACTGATGCAACTCATATTCATACTAGGTTGTAATGACACAAACTATAATCAGGCTCTCAGTGTGTTCTGTCAGTTGCCGTAGAACTTAATGTGACTATTTTGCAAGACAAACATAGAGTTTACTCACTCAACCGTTGCATTAAACTTTGTAGCATAGGCTACTCTATGTGTACTGCAAATGCATATAACAGCCACATAACTATAAGTCAAGCACAAGGAAGACATGGATACTTACAGGGGGAACACAATCTCGACGCCTACTCCAGCGATGATCCTTCGGATCCTTATGGTGGTGTGAACACCAGCATTCTGCCTGGATATCACGATACCTTTGTAAACAGATAGCCTGCGCTTGTTTTCTGGCACTTCCTATAAAAATGAACCCAACAATGAAGTCAACAGAGCACAAGTGATCATACGAAAATGATTAAATTCAGTATGAAAGAAAAACATTACTAACCAATCTGATTTGCACAATGTCTCCTGTCCTGATATCAGGAACTGCACGCTGCTCCTCAGAAGCTTCAACTGCTCTCTTGTTTAATATCTAAACAGACAAAACAAAATGCTGTAAATCCTAATCTCAAGTTTGAGAAACTCAATATCCAAATTCTACTCGATCAATGATTATGTTCAGTTTTCATCTCAAACTCGCAAATCACCACAAACAATCAAGTCCTATAACCTTTTGATATAGTCATTTAGCCACTTGTGATAGATTATTCAAAAGCTAACGCTAAACTCACTTTACGTTTAGATTCACAGTTCACATTTTACAATCTTTGAACAAGTGTTCTAATATTCAATTTTCCTAATTGTTTCGATTTTATACATTCATTGTATATTAACAGTCCATAAGAATCAAAAGCCCCAAGGTTCTACCATTGATAGAAAAATGTGAAAAATGTGAAAATGTGAAAAGTTGTACTACGAGTGCAGGGAAATCAAGTTTACCCCCATTATATCTCCTAACTTAACCCTAGGCTGCCTCTGCGGCTTAGACTCAGGCTCGGCATTGGCTTCAGCTTCAGAATCTTCCAACAATTCCTCCTCAGCTGCTGCTTCACTTCCACTAGATTCAGCTGAAGCCTCAGAACTATCCTCAGCTTCCGATCTCACAACGAACGAATTTCTCTGAGGAATGTTGAAAATTGCGCTGAAATTGGAGCTAAATAGGTTAGAAGAAGCTCTAGATATCAAACGTTTACTTCTGGAATCGGATAGAGATAATCTACGGAATGAATCAATCTTAAACCCTAGCTGCTTCTTCAATGCCGGACATTGAATTACATGATTTGAAGGAATTGTAATAAGTGCCTATCAAAGAGAAAACAAAAGCGAATTTAGCTGTATAAAAGAGCTTTTCAGAAAAAAAATAATGATGATAAACAAGAGAGATAAGATATGAAACCTGTGGAAGAACCTTGGACGCCATTAATGGCGATTGAGAAGAAGATAATCAAGATTTCTTTGTGAAGGAAAATCAATTCATTAAAGGGGAAGTAGAATGGAGTAGGCTTATCTAGTTTATCCTGTGTTAAATTTCCTCCAACCCCTCTCTCCAGAGACCGTGTTTATAAGATGGCTCTACTGGCCCAAGTCAACAAAAAAAAAGAAAAATAAAAAAAAATGATGTGCGCGTTTGATTTTATTTGGAGTTAATGTTATAAGTTATTGTAGTTGGTGTTATAAGCTATTGAAATCGGTATTATTATCCATTAAAGTTGGTATTTAGAGCTGGTGTTATAACCAATTAAAGTTGGTGTTATAACCTATTTGGAAATACCAACTTTAATAGGTTATAATACCAACTCTAACAGGTTATAATATCAATTTTAATATGTTATAACGCCAACTTCAAATAGTATTGCACAATGCACGTTTTTTGGTAGTTGTTTTTTAATAATAATGAACGGGCCTATTTAAAACGCGTCTTTTATAAAAACAGTCCAAAGTAAGAAATTGTGAATTTCCAATCCGTTAGGATAGTTTTGATTTGTAGAAATTATGGGCTTACATAATTGGGTTGTCAATTGTATTCTATTTCATTTGGAATGATGAATGACCATCTAATTCTATAAAGTGGCCCAATTGAAGACCCAAGATACTTGAGGTGCATTTTAAGCTATAATGGGCCAATGGCACTATGCCTATTACTACGAAATACTAAGGGATGGACATTTAAGAATCCAAATCGAGTATAAATCCTATTTATAAGGGTCTAGAAAATTAAACCCAAATCTAAACTCTTAAGTTTTCTATTATACTCGAATTGAACCCATAAGGTCCAAAAATTGAGGGGTAGGGTCTTATAAGATCTAAATGGTCTTGGACCCTTACCCATCCCTATTAAATACTTCTCTTTCAATCGAATTTGCTACAATAACATTTGTAATATGAGATACTTTTATAGTATATGTAGCTAATTTGATGAGACAAAAGACGTTACCAAATTTCTCAAATGAGTGGACTAGTTGGGTTATATAAAGTACTTTCATGATATAGTTAATTTATATTGTGACTGAGGATGATCATGGATGGTTGGGTTCTAAATTAGAATTGAACACATTTAGAATCAATATAAGACTAAAATATACTAATATAGAACCAAGAGTAGGTATAACAACGGGTCGGATCTGAATCGGGTCCAAGTGGACTCAGATTCGGATCCACGGATCTCGCAGATCCAATATCGGGTCCGGGTTTAACATGGGTCTAATTTTTTTCTTAAAATGTTATGAAAATGATTAAATGGACTACTAAAATTGAAAGTGTCAAGCTATGAGTAAATGAGAGGAGTTCAACGGGCGGGTCGGGTCACATTTTAACGGGTCATTAGCGAGTTGGGTTATTAACGGGCCGTGGTGTAAAGGGTTGGGCCGGGTCGGGTTGGATAATTATAAGAATTAATTGCGAAAAAAAATTTATCACTTTTTTCTAAATATATTTTTAAATGATATTATTATATACATAAGCTGGTCGATCCAACGGGCCATAAAGTATAATAAAAAACTATTTTATAAACTTTTAGAAATTGGGTCAAAGTGGGTTGGATTTAAACGGACTTTGACCTGCCCCGATATCGTTCAACATTTGCCCCGACCTAGCCCGTTTAATTTTTGACTCGCCCCGACCTGCCCCGTTGAACCCCTCTAGAGTAAATCGGCTACTGAAAGAAGAGAGGTACTATAAATGCTTAATCATTATATTTTATTGATGTTAGTACAGGGTCACAGCTAGGGATGGTTATAAGGCGGGTCTGGAGCAGGGTTGATCAGATCCGAATCCGAATCCTTTTATTTTTTATAGATCGAAACCCGGATCCGGATCTTAAGGGTCCAAAATTTTCAAACCGAAACACAAACCCTTTGGGTCTAATGGATCTAGGGTCCTTAATGGGTTTTAAATAAATCTCTTTAATTTTCCAATACTGAATCTTTTATAAGTTTTTAGTATATTAAATATGAATAAACAAAAAAATATGAACAAAATAATTTATGATTCAGGAAAATCTACAAACAGTTATAAATGATCTTGCAGAAATAACAACAATTTTGAAGTGTTGCTACTCGTATGTCGACAACAACCAAATCAGAATAATATTCATGATCGACAACAACCAAGCAACATAGATTTGAAGAATAAATCAGAATATATTCATGAACATAATAGAATTAGAAATTCATATTAAATCAAAATAATATCATAATCGAACACAATATCAACTTAACATAACAAATAATTAACTTAAATACAAACCCTAAATATTTAATTAACTTAAACAAACAAGTACAAATCTGAGGCTGGCAGCGTCTATGGCGTCTGTGAGGAAGATTGGCTGGCGGAGAAAGTGAGGACGGTGGACTGAGGAAGAATTGAGGAGGAAGAACTGAGTAAGAAGAAGAAGAGAGGGAATGGCAATGACGGGCTACAACGCCTTTGTGAAAGGAATTTTAAGGTTAGCAAGAGTTCATGGAGTGACTCGTGAAGTTCATGAATTAAAGTGGGCTGTAGGCTACATTTACATACTCAAATTCATAAATCACTCATAAAATTCAGGATATTTAATTTTAAACATTTAATTTTATAGGGTTCGGGTCTAAGGGGAAGGTCTGGGTCCAGGTCTAGAAGTCGGGTTTGCGTCTGGATCCGAGTCTAAACCCTAGGACCCACACCATACAATTATTTTAGATCCGATTCGAATTCGATGGGTCTCAAAAAATAAGATCCAAACCCTTAAAAAAAGGGCAGGTCCAACAGAATTCTGGACCCATAACCATTTCTAGTCACAGCTCTTCACACAACTTACAAATACACGGAATAAAGCCCAAATCCTACACAACATATATGTTGAGTATCATATTACAAGTGCAAAGGGAAATAGAGATTCCTGAGGAAAAAATCATGACAGTGTAGGGAATTCTAAACGCCAAATCATACTATAGCAAGACCTTAAAAGGTACCGTATAAGACTATAGAATTTAAAGCAAAATACAGCATACAATACACTATGTACATCTGATCATACATTGAAAAGCCATTGATTCTTTTACCACTCACATAAGAACACCAAGCCACAACAAAATAAAAAAATAAGAAATAAATTTCACCTCATATGTATGTTGAATTCTCTGTATTCATGATTTTTTTTCTTAAAATGTTATGAAAATGATAAAATTGAAACTGTCATGAGATCAAAGATTGTCATATATCACTTTGATTTGCTATCAGAAATAAAGAAAGAAACAGAAAGACAAAAAAAAGGCTATTTCATTTATATCAAAATATGGGCTATGTGTCATATATATATATATATATATATATATATATATATATATATATATATATATATATATATATATACACATATATATATATATATATACACATATATATATATATATATATACATATATATATATATATACATATATATATATATACATATATATATATATACATATATATATATATATACATACATATATATATATATATACATATATATATATATATATATATATATATATATATATATATATACATATATATATATATATATATATATATACATATATATATATATATATACATATATATATATATACATATATACATATATATATATATATACATATATATATATATATATACATATATATATATATATACATATATATATATATATACATATATATATATATACATATATATATATATATACATATATATATATATATATATATATATATATATATATATATATATATATATATATATAAACACAGGAAGTAAACACTAAAGACACGTGCTAATTACAAGTTAGTTATAACAACCTATAACTAACTAACAAAGTAAATAACAAACATAGAATACTATACAGAAAACATAACAAAAGCCTAGAATAAAAGAACTCAGCACAAGATACTTGCATCCTTCTGATGTTGAGCTCAGCTCTTGATCATGATGTTGAGCTCCTAATCAGAATCCAGCAGCCATCATCATACTTCGTAGTCTTAATATCCCCCTCAAACTAGGAGGTGGTTTACTAACTCCTAGTTTGGCTAAAAGATGGTTGAACTAAGATGAAGGTAGGATTTTGATTAGAATGTCTGCAAGCTGATGTTGGGTTGGCAAGTAAGACAGTTGAATGAGGCCTTCTAAAACCCTATCTCTTGTGAAATGGAAGTCGATTTCTATGCGTTATGTCCTGTCATGAAAGACATGATATTTTGCTTTGTAAATGGTTGATTGACTATCACAATGCAAGGTTACAAGCTCAAGCTTATCTACCCTTAAATCTTTGAGCATCCTGACAACCCAAGTAATCTCTAAGGCTACATTGGCCATTGCTCTGTACTCAACCTCTGAACTAGACTTAGAAACTGTTGGTTGTTTCTTAGACTTCCAACTAACAGGAGAGTTCCCTAATAGGACTAGATATCCTGAGACTGATTTTCTAGTAATGGGACATGCTCCCCAATCTGAATCTGTATGTGCTTGAAGTACAATTTTGTCAGTTCCTTTCAATACAATCCCTTGACCACATGTTGAGCTTATATAGTTTAAAGTATGAAGCAATGCTTCCCAATGAGTAGTTCTAGGGTCTTGCATGAACTGACTCAGAGTCTGAACAGAAAAAGATAAGTTTGGCCTGGTATTAGTGAGAAAATTAAGTTTTTCTACCAAGCTTCTATATAATGTGGCATCTTGTAACTTCTCCCCATCAATATTATTAAACTTCATGTTCAAGGGTAGGGGAGTCACAACATTTTTAAAATTAGTAATGCCACTAGATTTCAGAATATCTTTAGTATACTTTTGTTGAGTTAGTATCATTCCTTATGATGTATAGCTAACCTCAATACCTAAAAAGAAACGTAGTTGATCTAGATCTTTTATGGTGAATGCATTATCTAAATGATGTTTGATGTGTAATAATCTCAACCTCATTGTTTCCTGTAAGCAAAATATCATCAACATACACTTCCTTTATGGTGATATGTTGTTTTGATTTTTAATAAACAATGAGTAATCATTTTTAGATTGCATAAATCCTAAGGTTTTGAGCTCAATGACTAACTTCTCATGCCATTGTCTTGAGGCTTGCTTCAAGCCATATAAGGATTTTTTTTAACAAGCACACCTTGTTCTCTGGATTTGGAATCCCTTAGGGCATGGTCATATACACTTCCTCGTGCAAATCTCCATAAAAGAAGGTATTTTTTACATCCAATTGATGTACTATCCAATTATGACTTGCTGCCACTGCTAGCATACACCTAAATGTGGTCATTTTAACAATTGGTGAAAAAGTTTCCTCATAATCCACTCCTTGTTTTTGATTGTATCCCTTAGCTACCAACCTAGCTTTGAGTCTTTCCAAGGTATTCTGGCTGTTTTTTTATTCTTGTTTTTGATTGTATCCTTAACAACTGGTGAGAAAGTTTCCTCATAATCCAATTTGTTTATGATTGTTAGACAGATAGAAGCTGGTCAAGTTACACCAGTGATAATCTTTAAGGTATTCTGGGTGTTTCTTTATTCTTGTGGACCTTATCTTAGTCAGGTCATCTATGTTTTTACGAGATATAACAATTTTCTCATCATGTGATTTATTGTGAGTAGGTGTGATATCCTCTTCTGACTCCTTCATATCATTTGATTCTATAGGCAAGTCAGAATTAATGTTTGTATTAGGCATAACTTCTTGTTCGTCATATGTTTGATTCTGTGTTAATGCAATGTTCTCTTCTGACAAGTTCATATCAGTAGAGTCTGCTGGTAGGTTAGTCTTTGGTATAAACAAATTTTCCTGAAGTGTTTTGTCAAAAGACTCAAATCTGTATGGAAAACACTTCTCATGAAAGGTAACATCCCTAGAGACCAGCACACTTTTTATTTTGAGGTTATACACTTTGTAACCTTTTTTGTGTTAAGAATATCCTATAAACACACATGGATTTGCCCTTTCATCTAGCTTATGTCTATCCCTCTTTAGAGTGATTGTGAAATATAAATATCCAAAGACCCTCATTATATTATATGAAGGCTTGACACCATGTAATTTTTCATGTGGAGTCATATTACTAAGTGGTATAAGGGGCAGCTTGTTTATGGTGTGTCCTGCAGTTAGCACACAGTGTCCCAAAAACATTGGGGGTACCTTTGATTAATGGTAAAGGGTTCTTGCCACCTCTAAAAGATGCCTATGTTTGCGCTTCACCACTCCATTTTGCTGTGGAGTCTCTGTACAACTTGTTTGGTGCAAAATTCCCTTGCAAGGTTTCACCTTTGCTAAGCTCATTGGCATTATCACTTCTCACAATCTTTATTTGTTTGTCAAACTGAGTTTTTGCAAATTCATAGAAGGTTTTGAACACTTCTAGAAAATCACTTTTATTTTTTATGAAAATAACCCAAGTATACCTGGAGTAATCATCTACAATAGTACAAAAATTTTTGCATCTCAATCTTGTAGCAAATTTCATACGACTCCAAAGGTCTATATGGACTAAATGAAAAGAATCTATGCTAATAAACTTTCTTCTACTCATTTATTCTTTGAGGTCGTACTTTTTTTGAAATTAAATAAAATATATAATACAAACTATAAATATCCTAAAAATAATATATAATATTTTATATTTTCAAAAGTAAAACGGGTCTCTTGGATCCACGGATCCGAATCCGGGTATTTGTTTGACACCTGGATTTGGATCCGCCAAATTATCACTTATTTATTTATATATTGTTTTTTTTTTTAAAAAAAAATTATGGGGAGGTTGCAAAGTTGTGTATTGCTTGATGCTTATGGTACAATGATGTCTTATGGAGTAGTATATGTTGAATAACGTGCAAAGTACTATCATGCTCACATTTTTATTTGTAGGTCTGCAAACCAAATCACGAGGCAATGAGTTGTAGAGATTTACAAAAATAAAGAATGAGATGAAAACAAATTACACCTCTTTGTCGAAGGCAGTAGACATTAGAAACAAAATCAGAATAAGAAATAAAGGTGAATTGGTATCAACAGCACATTAATAATTCATTTGGGGCATATCACCCCTTAAATCCAACTAATACACATAAGTGAGAATAATACCTACATCAATTTTACATTTTTTAGTTGAAGAAGGGGTATGATTCAATAGAGTTTGTGAATCCCATGTTGAGTGTCACCACTTATAGATTTAGCCATTTATGTGATTTTTAGATTTTAAACTAGATATCACATCATCATAATTGTATTCAGTGTATTCCGCTTATAAAAACTTAAAATCAGGGTCTGAGAAAGGAAGGATGACGACAATCCATACATACTGATAAACGATGATGCGGTCAAAGAATCCCCGACTCTAGATTGTCCCTTTGAACTAGACGTCACATGTGATCCAAATGTCCTACTTTGAAATACCATTCCATTTAAACTGTAAAAACGAAGTATTAATTACTAAATCAAAATAAACTATGAATTATCAAACATTGAAAACTAAATTAAAATTGCAACAATCCGTCTTGTATGGAACCGTCTCACGGTAAGAAGACCTTAAAACAAGAAGCTTGTAAGCTAAAGTTTTTACTATTGAGCAATTTAACCCAAGTATGAAGTATATTTTACGGTAAAACTATCTCATAAAAAAGTTTAGTAATTAATTGTAGTGAAGTAAATGAGAGGATATCATAATTTAGGTCATTAGTATTATTACCACGTGATTATATTATATCAATTGAGCTGATAATATCTATCGACATCATAATTAACCAATTATTGATTAGA
Organism: Amaranthus tricolor; assembly: GCF_026212465.1. Lineage (NCBI taxonomy): Eukaryota > Viridiplantae > Streptophyta > Magnoliopsida > Caryophyllales > Amaranthaceae > Amaranthus > Amaranthus tricolor. The sequence goes on from NC_080061.1 coordinate 3,093,029, forward strand.
ACGAAGAGAAAGAATATACTCCTGGAACCGAAATGATTCTTTCAAGTTTAATAATGTAGTTATGAAATATGTACTCCTATAATGGAAACAAACGACCACCCCTTAAAGCTCAAATCAAAACACGAATAGAAGTAAGAATAGAAATCAAATTCCAATAAAGTTTATAAAATTTTGGTATTTTTTAATTAGAATTTGGCATGTTATTAAAGGATGTTCATAAGTTCATAATATTATTGAACTACTTTAATCCAAGTATCCAACTCTAATTTAAACGATTTAGTCTAAATAACTAAATTCATTTGGAATCAATAACAAATAATAAAATTGGGACTAGATACCTTCTTATTTTTTTTACTTTGGGCTGTAGTACTTATGCTACATCATTTCTTTATACTCCCTCCAATTCAGTACTAACGTCCCATTTTTATATTAGGTCAGTTCATCATTAATGTCTCATATCCTAATTTAGTAATGATTTTTTTACATTTTACCCTTACTAAAGTAAGTAAATAACCCTTTACCCCTAAACTAAATTAAGTAAATAACCCTTATTTTTGGTTTACTTTATCTAATTACATCTATTCCTTACGTTTGTAGTGGTCCCCAATGCATTTCTTAATATCCGTGCAAAACCAATATGGGACTTTAGTGGTGAATAAGAGGGAGTATAAAAGTTTATGTATGCTCGCTCTATATGTTCAGATGACGATCAGATATGGGTGATTGCCAATAGCGACGAACTGGTGACCACTATCAGACATTGTTAGTATCCATTTATGACTAGTTGGCGACCATACATGGGTGGTTGCCAATAGCGACCAACTGGTAACCATATAGTGACCACCATTTAATTTTATCCATTTATTTGATTTTGGTTTTGTCTTTTAGTATTTTACGTTAACTAATCACAAATTTGTCTTTAATTAAAAATGTTAAAGCAAGTGCCAATAATCTTAACAATGACGTTAACTTTAAACATATAATCAAACATACTTTGTCTTGTACTTTGGAGAGGGTCGATAAAGATGTGTCGTATGTAAATAGTTTGAAATGTGGAATGATTGATGAGGGTTGCTTGATCAAGGCAACAAGTGGCAAGGAAGTCTGATAGTTGCTCGACCAAACGTGGGCTGCTCGACCGGTCAAGCGAGAGTGAGTGGGTCGAGTGAATGGTGCAGAATGAGACAGTAGTTTCACTAGAAGCTCGCTCAATCGAGCGAGATAGTGGCTCGATCGAGCGGTAGTCGAGCAGACTACATAGGATTCTGTTTTGGTCAGAATTTTTTTGTAGTCATTCAACAAGTGCATTACTTTCTTGTTTAATGTAATGTTTATTGTGATGTTTATTATTATGGTTATTAACATAGTTAATTGGGGTGTTACATGTGAGTTTATGGTTATTTATGAGAGAATACTAAGAGTGATGAATACCTTGTCTATAAATAGGATTCATTACTCATAGTAACAGACACCGCAAAACACATATATTGTTGAGAGACCTATTGCATTGTTAGAAACTTGAGAGTGTTTTTACTTTGTTTTAGTATTTGTGATCTTGAGAGATTATTCTCAAGAGAAGGAGATGTTTTTCATGCTTGTAATTGTTGAATTCAATTTAATAAACTACATTTGAGGGGGAGGTATCCAAGATAACTCATAAACACTTGTGTTCATCTTTTGCATTATACTTTTCAATTGTTTTTCATTGTTGAACCTCTTAGAGGCTTTCATTTCAAAAAACAGTAAATCTCCTGTGAGACCGCCATTTTTGAGCAACCAAAAGAAAGGCCCAACCCACTTCTTCCCATTTAAAAACCCAAATATATATCTTAAGCCAAACCTTAAATGTCCACAAAAACTTGTATGCAACGGTTGCATGAGTGCAACCACATATATATGGACCAAATGGTCGACAACCTATATTTTTAGAAGTAACCCATTTTTGAAAAGTTTTTAATTGCTTTTATACTAAAATTAAGACCTAAATGATCAAATCTAAGAATTAAATGGCCAAATTTAATACTTAAAAGAACAATTTCAAGACTTAAGTTGCTGTGGTTTTAATTATTAAATTTGGTGTTAAAATTTTTAATTTCAATACCAAATCAAAAGTTTAAAAGACTGATTCCAACATTATTTTAGATTTGACCGTTTAAGTCTCAAATTTGAATTGAAAAAAAATTATTATATATAAAAATTTTTTTAAAAAATTACTAGTTGAGCCTTTGTTGAGGTTAATACTTAAAATTTGACAATTTAAGTATTGAAATAGATTCTTAAATCTTAAAATAAACATTTTACACAAGTTTTTATATGAAACGATTTTATCGTAATACTTATTTGATATTTGGATTAAATAACTCAATATTAAAAACATTTAGTTTATCGAGTTGTTATTTTGGGGTTATTAAAGGTTTAGGTTAGCCGACATTGCTATTTTCAGTTTATTTTCCAAGGACGTATTAATTGCCAGCGTGGCACCAGTGTAGAAAAAACTACTGCTCTAGAAATATTCCACGTGTCGTACATCTTTTCTCTTCTTGTATACCTTCTCTTCCACTTTCTTCTCATTCCCGCCATCGCCGTTCTCCCTCTCATCCTCTCCTATTCTATCTCTCCCTTCATTAACCCTAGAAAATCGACATTCTTTTCCTAATCCTTCTATCTTCCCTAAATTTCTGACGACATCTCTGAAGTAATCGGCAGTCAATTTAGGAGGTTAATGCTCTGAAATTATCGCAGCAATGGCTTCTTGTTTCAGATAATTATTGCAATTTGTCTCATAGTCGTTTTGTTTTTGATTAATCGGTGAGTTTTTAGTTTTTTTTGCGTTAATATTTTTATTTTTCATACGTCGATTTTTGTTAATGATGTTTTAATAATATTGTTTGTTGTTTGAATGGATTGATTGCCTTCAAAGTTAGTTAAAAAAGTATATTCCTTATTTGTTTGCGATTGTGTTTGCTTTCAAGGTGTAATTCATTATGAGTCATTTTTTGATTATGATGCAATAATAACAGTGTTTGGTACTAGGTTGCGTTGTTTGAAAGGTGTGATTGATTTATTTTTATTATGATTAACTCAGTAAATTATGTTCCTTATTTGTTTATATTTTTATCTGTTGTCTAGGTGTAGTTATTGATTAATTATTTCCATCTTTGACAATTTAACCTTAAATTGTTGTTGACCTTATGATTTGTGGGGTGAATCCTTTTTGTTTTCTATGTGAAGTTTTGCATTTAACTGTGGGTTGGTAGGTCCCATAAGTTTGCTGATGTATCTTTCCATTAGCAGCCAACCTCGTTAAACTGAATATTATTATCATAAGTTGTGGTATTAATGAAAAGTTTACAGTATCATCTGTACATTTTTGATTAAAAAGTTGCATAAAATTTTTTTGGAGGTGAGAACTGAGAAAGTTACAGACATTATTACCGGTGAAACCGAGGTTTATTAAAAAAATCGAAGTGTCTTTCCATTAGTATTTTATATACCACATACTCCTTCCATTCTAAGTTACTTGCAACTTTTGCATTTTGGTGATCTTGTTTGATTCGTGTCAATGTTAAGATTATTAATATTAACTTTATAATCTTTTATATGTATAGATTATTAATATTAACTATATAATCTTTTATAGTATAATTAGAGATATTATCAATTTAATTAGTGTATTTGATACAATGCCAAAAAAATAAAAAAAAGCCCCTTATTCAAGTAAAGTTTTGGTTATTTTTTCTTTAACCATGTAGTTCAATAGTCATGTGCTTAACTAAAAAACTTAATGCTCCAAGTTTTGCTAGAAGCTATTTATGCAAATATTATTAATTATAAGGATTAACTCAATTTGGGCCCTTTATGAGTTGAGCCTTAGGTGGTTGCACCTCGAAAACCAACCTCAAGAACGGCCCTGACTAGATAGTGTGAAAAAAAGTAAATGTAGCAACTTATTTGGAATAGATAGAGTATATTGATTAAGTTTTACCAACAGCTTTTGTGATTTAAGAATGTAGTTTCAGATTGGATTGCTTGTGAGAAGCACATAATGTTTATTTAGTAGATGTTAGTGCTGAAAAATTGTAATCTGTTGCGTAGGCTTTCTTTATTATCAAGATTCAGGATGGCTCAGGGCTTCAGGGGAACTCCACCTGGGATATCTCTTATAAGAAGTTTCAGAGGCAAAGATTGGAGTTTTACTTCATACAGATATGCTGTTCTTCTGATTACTTTTATTGCATATACTTGTTATCATGCTTCCAGAAAACCAAGTAGCATAGTCAAGAGTGTTCTGGATCCTGAACGAAACAAATCTTCAGTTTCAAAATTCTGGCCTGTTGGAAATGTTCTCATCAGGGAGGAACTTTTTGATAGTAATGTAAACAGCTCAAATAAGGGAGGCTGGGCACCTTTTGATGGGAAAAGCGGGAAGTCGAAATTGGGAGAGATTGATGTTGCATTTCTTGCATGCTATTCCATGGGCATGTATGTTGCTGGGCACTTGGGGGATAGTCTAGATCTTCGTCTATTTTTGACTTCTGGCATGATTGGTAGTGGCATATTTGTTGCGCTTTTTGGCATGGGTTACTTCTGGAATATCCATGCCTTCTGGTTCTTTATGCTAATGCAAATGATAGCTGGATTATTTCAAGCTACTGGTTGGCCATCTGTGGTTGCTGTCATCGGTAATTGGTTTGGCAAAAGAAAGCGGGGTTTGATAATGGGTATCTGGAATGCTCATACATCTGTAGGGAATATTACTGGGTCCCTTCTAGCTGCTAGTGTTTTGCAGTATGGATGGGGGTGGTCTTTCATAGCTCCAGGAGCTTTTATCTTTCTGGGAGGTATTTTGGTATACCTGTTCTTGGCTGCCTATCCAGAGGATGTAGGTTTCCCTTGTCCTCATGCGTTGGGAAATAATGTAGAGACAGAACCGAGTAAGCTGGAAGCACAGAGCCATAAAGTTGAATCGAATGACTGTCAAACATATATTACTCCTCAATTTTCTTCAACATCGAGGAAAAGTGTAGGATTGTTTGAAGCATGTTTGATACCTGGGGTAATACCATTTGCCTTGTGTCTCTTCTTTTCAAAGCTTGTGGCGTACACTTTTCTATATTGGCTACCATTTTATCTTAGTCAGACAGGTTTGTCATGCCATATCAACTTCTTTCTCTAATTCAATGGTTTTGCATTTTTGAGTGAAGATATATTTTCTCAATTTATGCTCATTTTGATTCTTTATCGATTTAAGCTTCCGTTCCATACAAACTTTTTTGAAGGTCAAGGATTTGTTTTGAGCATGTTCTCTTTTGTTTGCTCTTCTTTTGTGTCTGTCTTTCTCTCACCTTTGACATTTTGATATGGACTTATTAGCTTTGAAATGAATTGTCTTTTGTATTTAATATGTCCAAATGTGAGAGTTAGAATGCTGGGGTCTTGGTTCTTCGTCACACTGCTTTTACATCTTTAAATTTTGGGTATATTACTTGAGAGGACTGTAAAGATTGTGCATAAGATATTTCTTTGTACTGGAATTGGTCTTTCTTTGTACCGGACTTGGGGCTATGTTACTCAGACTTGTTTACATATCCAAAAGTAAGACAACTATTTTGTAAACGTTTCATACTTATATCCAGGCTAGAATGTTAAGTTTTTGACTTTTGCATTTGAGGTGAAATGAAGAGTACATGTGTCAGGTAGGTCTTGAGATCTCCCTTAAATTAGTTGGAAACAGGTGTCTTTGCTTTTGTCCAGGAAACTAAAATGTTGAAAATGGCTAAAATCCTATTTCAGATGAACCAAATGGAGGCTTGAACATTCTTTAGAGAAAATGACCACCCTTGGCCATGATTGATTGTGGATGTTTTCTGCAATAAATTCAAACTGTTTCCAATAAGTTTAGAGAGGTTCAAATACGACCTAGCCAAGTGCAACATGTGAATAATAAGTCATAACAAGTTGTAACAAGTTGAGATAAGTTCCAACTTCCAATAAGTTAGAAAAACTGAACTAAAATAATATACACCCATAATTTAATGTGTAGAAATTTATGGCATTTTTGGAAGCGTAGAGGCAAAAGAGTAGCAAGTGACTCTATTTTTCTTTTCTTTTTCACCCTTCTATTGTTTACTTACTTGTTAGCTTAAATCTGACTTTTAAGCTAAAACCAAAAAACTTCTTATAATACTTTTTCATTGGCTTTGGCCCACTTTTTCTCTAAACAATGAATAGTTTTTACCAAACATCCCCATAATGACTATATAACAACTAGCTATGAGCCAATATTTTCAGCTGGTTTGACCGGCCATTGCCAACATCTTCACTCTTCAGTAGAATGCCAACAGCTCTAGCCGCCATTCATTTGCCAAACATACTCAATTGTCTTTTGTACGTCAAAAGGTGTTCATTTAAGGTTATGATGCACTAAATAAAAAATTTCCAAAAGGGAAAAAATTGGTGCATTTTAAAAACAGAAGTATATTAAAAGAAACCTAACCATGCCAAAATCTACTCTTATTGTAAGAGCATAACATTGGGATTTGGATGTTTCTTATACTTGTAAGAAATAAATGTGATGGGTAGAGATATGGAAAAAAAAAATGGGAGAATGGACGTGTGCATATAGCTAAACTGTATGTTGCAATTTTCCCAAGAGAATCAAATTTAAAACTGTTGCACTCGTTTAGATGGGGAAGAATCAAACAACTCCATTTAGTAGGACATAATTCTTTGCCTTTTGATTTTAATACACAATACATGAAAAACTATCATTTTGATTTATGCAATGTAGCAAAATCAATTGGACAAAGGGATACATGTTTGACGATGTCTGAAAGAGTGCATCTTCTGCTTCCTAAAGGCAGTTTTACATCAATTGATGTCTTCTATCTTGTTAATTCTGATATCGTTTCCTGTGTAGCTGTCTGTTAGATATTTGTCTAGTGCAGGTCTGGTAGTATCCTTTAGTGCAGCTGAATTTTAATGCAGAACCTGTGTGTTAGAACTTCAGGAAGTATGACAGCCACTGCTGTGTGTATTTTTAGAATAATCTTTTCTTATTTGTTTTTGTTTTCGCATAATGTGTTTGAACTTTGAACACGTCATTTCCTTACTTCTCTGTGGAAAAAGGCACAAGAGTGGTTTCTAACATTTTCTTTCTGTATTTGACTCTGCAGCAATTGGTGGAGTTTATGTATCCGTGAAGTCTGCAGGAAATCTTTCCACTCTCTTTGATGTGGGGGGCATAGTAGGTGGCATTTTGGCAGGCTATCTCTCCGATAAACTTAGTGCTAGAGCTATTACTGCAGCCACATTTATGTTTCTTGCAATCCCTTCAATGCTCCTGTATCGCTTTTACGGCGGTGTTTCCATGACTTCGAACATTGTCTTGATGATGATTGTTGGGATGTTTGTCAATGGACCATATGCACTCATAACGACTGCAGTTTCTGCAGATTTGGGTACTCACAGATCGCTGAAAGGAGATTCTCGCGCTCTGGCAACTGTGACTGCTATTATTGATGGTACAGGATCAGTGGGTGCAGCATTTGGTCCACTTCTCACTGGATTTCTTTCGACCAAGGGATGGGATGAGGTGTTTTTAATGCTTATGGCCGGAGCCTTAATTGCTGGCCTTCTGTTGTCACGGCTAGTGATAACAGAAATCCATGAGATTTTCGAAAGGATGCAATCTAATCGTTCACAAAGATTTGCTGGTAACTTTCTAGATGTGTTAAATACGTTTAATATTCTAAGTGAAGTGTCATTGCTTTGCATGAGCTTTTCATGGTTTATAATATTTCAAAAAAAATTCTGCACTTTTTTTTTTTTTGTTATTATATTTAGATTTGAATTACATCAGAATATGCTTACTGCTAATTGTTATTTTTTATGACTTGTTTGCTAAAATGTGTCTGAGGAAATGCTGCGGTCACTTTCTGTCGAAGTTATCACCGTTTTGCAATATGCATAATGATTGAGTCTTTTATGCTTTTGTTTCTTCTTCTTCTACTATACTTTCTACAAGGAACATTTTTCCTTTACTGGTGCTCTTGGTTTTTTTCTCCATCTTATGATGCTTAGCTCACTCCCTGACATAAATTCCCTTTTGTTTTCTACCCCTCGTTTCGATGTGAAGACTTTCAATTTTGGACGCATGTTTATACAATTTATGTGAATCAAGCATTGATGATTAAGAGTGAAGATAACTTTTTGATCCCACCTGAGATGTTTTCTTAACCTCTGTTTGGCTGAACCCTTCAAGCTAAGTTTCAAATAGGATGGGCATGTGGGTTGTCCATTTTGGTCAAATTTGACCCGACCTGAAATGCATCTCAATACATATAACTAAACCGATTCGACATGCTAGCTTGGTGATTTGTAAACTTCGAAACAACCCGGCTACCCAAAACCCGACTAACAACTTGATTTAACACCTCTAGGTATGGCCTGGAATCAGGCCCTCAAAGATAGTCTCTACTGTGATTGATGCTTTGCGAAGGAAATTTCATATATGGGCAGATTGGAGTTGCATATCGTAATTTAGTTGCTAAGTTTTATGCATTTTCTTTTCTACATTCTTTCAAAAAGTCAACATGACGTAGGCTGCATTTCGATGCAAGGAGATTAGCTGGACAATCGGGTTCTCCATTTCCCTTGTGTTTGTGCCTATAAGTAGATGTTGTTTTCTTAGGTGGTAAAATGGTAATTACTTTCCCAAATGATGGAATTTCTTCTGTGTCGGGAACAATTAGACCAATCACATGATGCTCGTCAGTTTATGCATGTTAGCTCATTTAGCTGGGCGAGTTCTTTCTATATTTTTATCGTATTCATACCAAGATGTGGATACTTTTGCGGATGTATCCTATGTAGATCGCCAGTTTAATGTGTGCGCTTTCTTGTGAAGTTCTCATCATTGAGACTGCTTCAGAAGTTTGTTTCTTTTACTGATGTACAGGTGATATGTATTTTCCATATATTGTTTGTTGTGTACTTAGCCTGTAGAATATGCGATAATCCTTTCCTCATTGTGGTAAAAATTTCTTTCTTGCCCTTCGGCTACCTCAATTCTTAATATTCTTAACATTTGAATTTGACAGGGTCTGTATCTCAACCCCTTCTGGTGACCTAAGTTGATTCATTGGGTGTAAGATGCGTCTCTTTAGACCGCGGAAATGCTGTTTATGATCAAGAAGTAAGAACACTATACTGCAGCAATGTTTCAACCACTTCATTTTATGAATCGGTTAATCGTATTACTTATACATGCAAGCTACAATTTTGAACTATGTGGTGTGTTGCCTGTTCTACGGCTAGCTGATAAAGAGGATCAAAGGTCTTCCTTCAGTTTGATAATTTATTTGTCATATGTATATCAACGTAGCAGGATTTTATTTTTCTTGTGTGTGGTCGATCAATGTTTCGGGTTTGGTTATTCTACATACCAAGGTTTTTGTGCTTCCGGTTCTTAGAGTTTTGCCTCAGTTTCTTCTACCTAAGAATGCAGATACCTTGTACTTTTCCAAGTTAGATCAGATTAGTCCTTTTTAATTAAAAAATTCAATCCCCGTCAAAGAGTTGTTTAATTTCTGTTGGATTTTGCTACAGCTATAGAAATGAATGTACGTAATGATGAACAGAATCTTCAATTTAAGTGGGGTTATGCTTTGGTACATGGTCTATTTATATTAACAACAATGCCTAAGCCTTAATTCAAAAAGATTGGATCTATTAGTTCCTATGATCGTCCGAGTTGGTTAGAGCATATTTTCCGGTTGCAGGAGCTCATTATTTTGTTCTTGCAAGGACTTGTTTTAGTTGTGAATTCTAACATTAGATTATTTGGTGGTCTTATAATGATCAAGAAATTCATCTTATTAATATAATTGGTTATATCTCTGTAGAGAAATGTTTCTAATTTTTAGTGAAACTCTGACTTTAACTAGAATGTTGAAGTGGCCATTTGTTATAGTGAATTGTTTCTAATTGGCCACATCGAAGAAAAAGAAGAGTATATATATATCTTTGTAAACTACAAGAGTAAATTCTATTGCTACTTATTGTTTTAGTCGAGATTTTAATAAGAAAAGCTAACTTGACTTGATGAGAACTCATGGACATATAGATCAGCTTAGGATAACAAATCTACATAGCGTATTATTGACTCAAAAATTTCAATTGTGAACAATATTTTCATGTTTGAGTTATTTATGTGTGACTAAAGATGATCGAAGAGTGGTTGAGTTGTGAATAGGATTTAAAATTGATTAATTTGAAATTAAATTGGACGAACGCAAAAATTAATTTGATTTAAGGTAGTAATATATATTAGATCGAAGTTGAAACTCCAATTACTTCTAAAATAATATGTTATAGTGTTTGATCGAGTTTCAAGTTGGATCAATTTTGATGAACTTGGTTATCGATAGTGTAAAGTCAAGTAATAGAAGAAACCAGTGCATTAAGGCAGGTTTCAATTAATAGCAATTAAATTGCACTGATGTATGAAAGAGTATCACTAAACAACCTGTTTTATACATGAGTTATAAATAACCCAGTTCATACATATTATGAGAATATATATTATTTATTTGAGTCTCACAGATAGACGATTTTATCAAAAATAGCTCTTTAAATTGTAAACTAAAATCACTCTTTAATCTATTTTTTCATATGGGTTCGTTGGCTCATTTATGCATGTTAGAGTCTAATTCTATATACATTTTTTTTAGTGTGAGTATAATTTTATATACACTTATAATGGAAAAGACCTAATTTCAAGGTCAACCACATAATCCAAAAAAATTAATGTAAAAGATCAAAATATAACAAAATTTATATTTAATTACGTTGATATTATATACTTCACATCATAAATAATAATTACTAATTATATTCAAAAACAATAAATTATTGGATAATCATTGGTAATTATGATAATTTCCCTTTTATAGTAGATTTTGATCATATATATAAGTAACATAAAATCTTTTTGTTCCACTTCTTATACCTGATAATTGAACTTTCCTAATGTTGACCTAATACAAGGAATAATACAATGATTCTAAGTTAGACATGGAAAATGCTCCCCCACTAAGCCCCTAACTCATTATCCATTCCTTATTTGCTTCTTCAAAAGTGTATGACAAGTATCCCATGAATTCTATGTCTATGCATATGTGTGATTGCGTTTTTCCATCAATTTTCCTTTAAATCTAGCAAGTTTTTCACCAAATTCTTCTAAGCCAAAACAATCAAATAAATACCTTGTTATCAATATCCCTTGTTTTCAACCCATTCTAGCTAAACTATCTAACATCTATGGCTATTTCACGTATCATTTCCGCTCTTACTCTCATTGTCGTTCTTGTTGGGTCCACTATTGCCCAAGGGCCCGTTGGAGCACCAAGCCCAAGCCCTACTCAGCCCGTGTCACCAGCCCCTACCCCTACCATACCTACTCCAACTCCAAGCCCAATCCAAGCACCAACCCTAGCCCCAACTCCAGTTCAAGTGCCAACCCTGGCCCCAATTCCAGTATTAGTGCCAACACTAGCTCCATCCCCAGCCCAAGTGCCAACTCTGGCCCCCACCATGGGCCCATCTATTGCTCCTGCTCCAGAGCTAGTCATTGAGGGGCCTACTCCTGCCCCATCCCCTGATTTTGGAGATGATGCTGATAACATGACTGATTCCGCCTTCTTACAAGGAACCAACTTGGCTCTCCTAGTATTCCTAGGAATTATTGCCGTCATCTTTGCCTAATCAATTACAATGAATTCATTATAATTAATGCTCATTTATATGATCATTTTATATCATAATTAATTATAAATTCAAGATGTACCTTTTGTATTTTATTTACATTATTCAATTTATCAAAAGTTTTTAACATTGTATGTAACCTATATTCAATTTATTAAAAAAAATTCAATTCAGTATGAACAAAAATATATTTTCTTTATTATACTGATTTTGCTATATTTTTCTTTAAAATACCCATCATATTATTACAATTAGCATATGAAATCACAATCCGATCCCTTTCCTCATTTCATCAACAAATTCATCATCATTCTTCACCTTACCTACAAACTACTTTTATCCCCTTATATTTTTCTTTGTCTTTAATATTTTGATCAATAGAGTAAAAAAATTCGACGTTGCAAATTCATCAAAATATAGAAATATATTCCAATATTATTGAATTCAGTTGTGTAGAAATATTAATATTGAAGTTGTAGTGGAAAAATCAACACTTCGAACAATAGAATGCAAGGGCAATCATTTTAGTTTTACAAATTCTTATGTGAGACAATTTCATCGAGACATTTTCCATACATAAATTAAATAGCCTAATTAATAGAATAATTATTAACATATAAATTTCTTGATTTAAAGTCGTTTAACCATAAGACCCTCAGAGTATCTCTTTTAGTTTTATGGTTCTTGGGAGTTGATTGGCGTGTGCAATAATTGGTATTTGATTGGTAAATGGTAGAAACTTGCTAGTTTGGTAGGCAAATCACAAGTTTATAAAGTGAGGATCTTCAATATTTTTACACAGAGTCTTTGAAAAGTCATCTTTATAAATTTAGCGTGAACTAAAATATATTTCACCAATCAACTCAACATAAAACTTAACACAATTAATATAGTCAAGTCCTATAATATTATACAAAACTACTTTTGTAGTGAACTAAAGTTCTCTAAGAAACCCAAAAGTATAATTGAAGTGTAAAGAAAAAATAATTGATGAAGTAACTTCTTAGGAGGATTAAAGTATAATAAGCGTATAATGTATTCGACGATAATAAATATCGATTTTTGTTGGGATGAGTTATCCCACATCGATAAATTAAAAATGGTGTGCACGCTTTATAAGCTATTAGAGACCTTCTTCCCATTGCCATATGGTTTTGGGATGGTATATATCTCCTTGGCTTATGAAGTGTGTGCACTTGTGTTTCCCCGTTAATTTAACATGGTATCAGAAGCCAACGTGAGAGGTCACGGGTTCGAATCTCAACCACCCCTCATTTAAAGTGGAATATTCAGCGCCCTATGCGCATCCACACTTCTACCCCAATGGGGTCTCGCGTGAGGGGGCGTGTTAGAGTATATAACATATAATTTTTTGAAACTGATATTCAATTCATTTGATCATACTGCTATTGAAAATTGATAAATAAATTAGGTCAAATAAATATAAAATTAATAAATAAATATATTATAACTACTTTTGGCTAATAATAATACTTTGGGTAACAAGTTAGATTGCTATTGTTGGTATCATAGATTAGAAATATTATGACTAACAACTACCTAAACAATCACACTTCTACTTTTTTTGATTCCTCCCCTAATTATAAACGTGAAGTACATTGAAAAACGAATCGAGTAGCAAATTGGGGGAGGGAGTATATATTAAGTGCACCACCAAAATTTGTGTAAAAACAAAAGATGACACATGATCTATGTAATAGCGTTTTAAAATTAAAAATAGTAGTTTAATTAATTTTTTCGTTTTTTTATCTTTTTCTCAACAAATTATACTTCAACTACTATCATAACCAATATATTTACCGATTAGTTTAAATTTATACAAATAATTAAACATATAAATACCTAACTACAATTATACAACTACAGCAATCAAAGCTATAAGCATACAACAGTTATACTTAAACGGCTAACAATTATCCACACAACTACGATTTAATTAAATTTATCATACATACATCTCTAATTAACTTTTCTTAATCTTAGTATTTGTTGCTCTTTCATTGTCATTTAAAGTCTTCACATACAAAATACTACTCTCCCACTATGTTCTTAAGATATTCTCTTTACTATCCCTCTATATTTGAACTTTTCTCCCCTCCAAATGAAAATATACAAACTGCTCTCCCACTATGCTCTTAACATATTCTCCTTACAATCCTTTTCTTCCCTAACGTGCTTGACAAGTATCCCACTAATCCCATCTCCAACTACTAATTAATCTCCCTCTAATTCAATAATTTCACTATAAATTAGCTCAAATTCCACATTTAATTCCCAAAACAAAAAAAAAAACACACGTTTCCCCTATATTCTTAACATACTTTTTGAGTTTTTGTTTAGAACAGGGCGTGTCGATTAAGTTTAATTAACTAACTAATATGGCTTTCTCACGTGTTAGTGTTGTCGTTTTTCTTTTTATCGCCCTTGTCGGGTCTGCCCTTGCGCAAGGACCCTCAACGGCTCCAACCCCCGCTCCCACCACTTCCACCACTCCTGCTCCTGTGCCCGCCCCAACAACCACCCCCGTCTCTGCCCCAACCACCCCTCCGGTCTCCAATCCGGTCGCTGCCCCTGTCCCCGCTGCTGCCCCAACCGTGCCTGCTCCTTTGGCATCCGCCGTCCCAGCCCCATCAACCGAAACCCCAGTGATGAGCCCACCCATGGATATGATTCCAGCAGCTGGCCCAGCCGTAGACGTCGTCCCTGGGCCCGGGCCCGCCCCTGCAATGGCAGCACCGGGTGACAGTGGTGCTTTTCTTCACGGAAGCAGCTTTGTTCTCGTGGCTGTCCTTGGAGCAGTTGCTGTCTTTGCCTAATTCAAAGTTATATGCATTGAACATTGAGTTAATTCAGTGCTCATTTGCAAAAACTATCATATTATTATTTATGGTCATTTTTTTTTTGAGAAAATTATTCATGTTTATTTTGTTATATTATATATAATGTTATACCTCGATCATTCACAACTTTCTTATATTTAGGAGAAGTTATAGTCTTCTCGTGTGTTCTTTGGGGATTGATTTAACATTAATTCGTTTCATATGAGTTTAAGTTCAATCAAATTATAATTTTAATTTATTTCTTTAGTTTTTTATTATGAAGCTCGAAATAATTTTTATTCATTTTTCTTGAGGCAACATTTATTTTTTTGTCCAGTTGATATTACTTCATTTGACTAGTAAATAAGTAATTAATATTAATCGATCTTTGAGTAATGTGAATGAATTTTAGAAAGAAAAAAGTTAGACATTGTGAACATAAACCTTGACATGTATCGACCAATTTAGAAAATTAATTAAGTGGGATAAAATTAAATAATGAAAAATATATCTTTAAAATCATTTTGCATCTTAACTAATAGATTGTCAAATTTATTAAATTTGATGAGCAAAATTAATAATTTTCAATTTATCAAATAACTCTATTTTCTAGTACGTGGCTCCGGCACTGTCCACTGGTAATTTAATACTGCTAGTAAAATTAACCCAAATTTTCATGATCATTACTAATTTTAATCCGTCTACCATTTTTTAAAATTTTCTTGCGACCAACATGAGGACAAGAAATTAGTTATAGAAGCTACAAAGTGTTTAAACTTAAATATTATATATATATATATTAGTATATTATACATATCAAGTTTTGCAAATACCCCGATCTAAATTCAGTTAAAAAACGGATAATCATTTTAAATTATTCGATTTTTAAAAAAGGGTAAATTATTAGACTTTTAAAACCTAATACAGAATATTACAAATCGAATATTATTGCACAACCCTAGACATATATAGGCACCACAAGAAGCGGGGATTATAGAATTACATAGCGTAAATAACACACAGCAAATATTAACATGGAATTAAAATACGCGATTAAATAAGGGTTGATCCGAAAGATAGGTAGGTGGTATAAACTACTAAGTGAGGACGATTCAGGAGCATTTGAAAAATCCGTAGATTGGATCAGTAACACAAGAATTACAACACTTTTGGACGGGTGAACACTGTTGATCTTTTGGTATACAATCCTCTTTTTTCTTTTTCTTTAGAGACCCTTCTAAATTAATGTCGTCTTTTAATTCATATGGTGTTACACCACCTTGTTTCACCACCATGTTATCCATATTTTGTTTGCCGATTGGTCCTGCCATCCTGGCAGATATTGGATTTGAAGCTGAAATAAGGAATCAAACTTTAAGTCAGAAGATCACAATTTTAAAAAATAAAACTTTCAACCACCAGACTAACTTATAATTTACAAATTATAGAAATTTAATTAGTCATAGTTATTTTAGCGTGTTTTATGATCTTTGTTTTTGAAAGATCGAAGAAAACTCTTGTAATGTGGACCTAAATATAGATTCTAACAAAATTAGATCAGATGTATTTGATGTTGAACTGATTTGAAATACATGATTTAAAAGGACCTGATAACCTAATCAAACCCTTTTAAATCCTACATTGAACATAAAACTAAAAGCATAAGCAAATTTAGGGTGAAAAAAGCATGTTTTGACCAAAATTAAGGAAAATAAATAAAATTAACCTGCGGCAAGGAGAAGAAACACTAGAAGAACGATTAGCTTCATTTCTAGCAAGTAAACACAATTTTTGGTGGATATGGAATTGCAATTTCTTATTTCTGATCTTTGATGGATTTTCTGAATACTTGGTATGATCCATATTTATAACCCTACTTTACTCACATATGTGTCATGGATGGGAAAATGGTAATCATATCTTTTTTGAATTTAGTCATAATACTCTTTGTGTTTGTTGAAAAAATTGTCATTTGCTTGCTCTCTTTTTTTCTAAATTTTCAATGGCTTTAATTATTTCTTTGCTACATGATAATTTGATACGGTTTATAACATAATCTTTAAGGTTGAATTATAAGCTTTTAGTTGAGACCTGAACGTATATTATAATGCTTTATCATATACTTTCTTCGTTCTTTTTTGATATTTCATTTTGGGTTTTTCACACATATTAAGGAAGATAGAATCTTTGGATTATAGTGGATATTATTTTAATTAAATAGTAGTGTGAAGTAATGATTGTATTGGAAGTATGAGGTTGTAGTGGGTATTATTTTAATTAAATAGTAGTGTGAAGTAATGATTATATTGAAAGTATGAGAGAGAATATAATTATAAATAAAAGAAAAGGGGTAAATTAAAAGAAAAATGAGGGTTTTAAGGGGTAAAAGTGGGATAAAAACTTTCCAAAAATAGAAAGCATTCTAAAGTGGAAGAACTTATGAAACTACCCGTTATAGTAAGGTGGAAGAACTTAAAAGAACGGAGGGAGTAACTATTTTTAAGTTATTCATATATAGCAGTGAGTTTAAAATAATCAGCTAGTTAAGTCAATCACTTTAATCAGCTATATATCTTTTTTAAATATTTTTTTTGCCAAACTCTATTAAGTAGTTGAAGTATAAGATATAATAATAAATATTTAATCGTAAATTGTTATAATTAGACATAATAAATTAAAAAAACATGCAGTATTAATTACCAGATAACAAGCACCACAGCCTGTTCCATTTCTATAAAGGTGAGAGACCGCCGTAACATGCCCTTCATTTACTGTTTTACCATAAAGACCATATCCACATGCTCCCACTATTTGGGCACAACACAAAAAAGCAAATATTATTCCACCATAAAATAAAATATAATAAATAAAATTCAATTCCTTAAGAGAAACAATAAAAATGTTGAATATTCTTCTAATTTGAGAAATTGTTTGTGTAAAGGATCGGATTTTTTTTTCCTCATTAACTATCTTTTTTTGGACATAAAAATATATACTATAATTACTAAATAGAAAAAATTGTAAATAAAGATATGGACATTATTATATGGTTAGCAAAATGAATTGAAGCAATTATGGATAGTAAGAAGTTGATAGTCCTATTCCTATTCCTATTCCTATTCCTATCCTATATGTGAAGATAAGCATCAGCCCACATACAAATTACAACACTCCTAAACGTTGAGCACTTGGGATTTGCGTAGTGGCCGGTGACAATCAACAAATCTAACAATCAATGCCCAACATAATTCTTCACTTACTACTAACTTCCTATATATATATATATATATATATATATATATATATATATATATATATATATATATATATATATATATATATATATATATATATATATTTATTTATTTATTTATTTATTTATTCTCTTATTAAGTATGTATGTTTAATAGCTACATACTCTTTTTACATTAATGTGAGAGCTTTTTATGGAGAAGTCTATCTATTAAATAAACGAATAAAAGTAATAATATAGTGTAAATACCTGTGTTTAACCTCGACAAAAACCGGATGGTACACACATGACACAATGACTATACTCCAACTAACCAAAATGGTCGGAAATACCGACCATGTACTAATAAGGTTGATCAGTAAATAAATATTATGAATTACAACTTTATGGAGTAATGAATTGGTCATTTCATAAAGATTATATAACAAAATCTTAAATTTTCAAATCATTGGTGTCAATCAGTAGACGAATAATGGTTAAATTTTTTATTTTATAGTAATTTTTTACGGTAGTAGTAGTTGTGTTACTTGTCTCAGAATTAATAGACATATATAAAAATGATGGTTAATTTTATTGTTGCTGTTGCCTGTTACCTGTTGGTATTGATGCAACAAGTTGATCTTGCCATATAAGTGCAATGATTTAATTGAATAAATTACATGCATCTCAACCACAATTCATAAATATTTCTAAAAATATTTGTTTTATTCATTTACCTAACAACATGTACTTGCAAAGTAAAAAGAATCAGAAAAATGATCCTAAATTCTCTTTTTTTTTCGGCCTATCTTATGAAATAAATGAAGCACGCAAAAATTAGCAAATTACACTTTGATTTTATGAATAACATAAAAAAGTGAAACTTGAATAATTATGAAATTCATATAGAAGAATATCTTTCATTAACAATATTGTATTACTTTTATTCTGATATACCTGCAACTGATTGTGAGAAAATATTACAATCAGTTGCAAGTATAATAAAACAAAAGAAATATATGAGAAATACATGTTTATCCTTCCTGTAAAAATATTTTGATGTTAGAACTAATTATTTTTTTATTCCCATCGAAAAAGAATCGAATAACCAAATTAATATACTAAATAAAATCATAAAAATACTTAACCCATTAATAAAACATAAAGCAAAATTCTTTTTACAAAATCTAACTTTAATTTCTTAATTAAGTTAAATTAGAATAGAATCACCCAATAACCAACCTTAAATATTCCATCATCCATGAATCAAATTGTGAAAGAAGAATTAATGACTAATTAATCAAACTAATAAGCATTATTATTTTTCATTTAAAACAATAATAATAATACACTAGAACATATCACTATTGACATCAATATATTATACATTCTTTCTTCTTTTTTTCTTTCCCTTTGCAAGTAGGGTAGTGGGAGACAAAACAAGATGATCATAATAAATAAAAAAAACAGGCATTTAATATGTTTTTTAGTTGAGGGGTCTGAAATCTAATTGATAGATGCATGGGAGATTTCCCTTAAAAGATTTTCAATATAAGTTTATTTATTTATTTATTTATTTATTTGTCACTAGGAAAAGTGATGTAAACCTTTATTCCATTATTGTCCTCACTATGGGGTGAAATAACAACTTGAACCACTCCTTCAAGAGTATCATCACAAGCAATCCATTGTGAAACATCAACTAGCTCATTGTTCTTTTGGAAAACAACCTCATTAATCTTCAAATCTTCCCAATTTAGTGATTCAATCTCGTATCGTGATCTTTCTGATGCATGAATGTCTGTCGTTTTTGATGTGATTTCGACTTTTGCTCCTCCATTTTCTTCTTTAATAATTAAAGTGAAATAATTAATAGAATTTATTTTGTTAAGAAACTTACTTTCTGCTTCTTCTAGACATAATGAAACTAAATACTTGCACATTTGATCGTCTCTTGAATTTAATTTTTCGTCGCTAATAATGTTGAAAATCAAAGTTTTTGAGATTTTGTTACATGAGTTAGAGGTAGAAGAAGTATCACTTTGATCTAGTTGATAGCATCCCATCCACTTGCAATCTTGAGTGTAGAACAAGGATTTTTTTGGAAATTCATTTTCATAAACCCAACTTGTATGAATTTTTGCCCACTCTTTAAGGAACTTTGTCATAGTTAAGGGATCAACCAAGAGAAGGCTAAAGCTTATCCCAATTGAGTAGCCACCACATTGAAAGTTGGTTATCTTTATCAAAAAAAAAAAAAAAAAAAAAAACTAAAATAGTTATTCTAATCAAGAAATGTTACAATAATCAAGATACTACAATAAATTAATTAACAAGAAATTCATATGGGAAATAAATAAAAAATATGACATTATATATATAAAGACATAATAGTAAAAACACAACATAGCATGGATCATTGGTTGTTGATATTAAACCAATAATAATGAAAAATTCTGCAATATGTGTATCAAATTGTTAGATTATTATAAAAGACTAAGATGAATAACTTCAAGTTTTTTGTTGTATTGTTTTCTTGATATGTATAAAAAAGTCAATGTGACAAGAGATTATATTTTCAAATTAAATTCATTTCTTATTTAAAATGTACTAATATTTAAAGGATATATGCTGCATCCACATGCAATTCTAATCCAAAGGGCTTTTTATTGTAGAGACGTGTATAACATAATATATATCTTGAGACTTCAACCAAAAGTTTAAATAATTGATAACTAATTCATAATTAGAGTAATAAACAATCATCATTAATCATTTCAATTTGTACCGTAAAATCCAAGGATAAATTCTAATAATAATTGCTTAACCACAACAATATAAATTAACATTCAATTCAAAAAGATATCATCAAAATTAACATGCACTTTACTTAATATAGCCATATAGGTTGTCATCGTTGCATTTTGAAGTTTACTGCCTTTCGTAAAAAAAAGTCTACTCAATATCTCTAAATTGTAAGTAAAATAAGTAAATATAATTAAAAAAAATATATTTTAAAAAAAATCAATTTAAAAAGATATTCCAATACAATTAACTTTAAAACATACCCCTATTTGGATATTCCAAAAATATATATTTTTTTAAATCCAACTAAAGTCGTAAAACACGGTAAAAATATTCAATTTTAAAATCAAGGTTATAATATACTTTATACCTCTAAAAATTATGCATAAGCAATAATTATTATTTACTTTAACATTAAATTGAAATTTAACATCAAATTATCGGTACATAATTAACGTTTAATATTTTTATTTTTTTCCTTTTTAATATAATCAAACCTTCTTATGAATGACTATTAATATTACTTTTCTTGATTAAATTAAGGCTTCGGTGATATATAAATCAACATACATATATATAATACTTTCTCTTATTCTTTTAATTAGTCTCATTTGACTTTTAACCAATTTTTAGGTGTGTGGGTCAAATGAAACCACATACTATAAATAGAAATTGAACTAATAAATTGACTTAATCCTACTTGGAAGAAACTAATGAGAGAAAAAAAGGAAATATTATATACTCCCTACGTTTTCATATGTTTTTCTCAAATAGAATTTAAGAATTTTAGTATTAAACTTTAACTATAATTTCTTGTCGATCTACAAGAAAAAACATATTCATGTGGAATTTTATTAGGTTCGTCTCAATATATATTTTCTAAATATCAACTAGTTAAAATTTTTTAAAACTCACGCTTAAAATTATTTGAATTTAAAACTTGCATTGAAATATGCCAAAAAAAATAAATGAGAAGAATATTTAAAAACAAAGAACGTATAGCCATATAGGCGTATATTCACCTCAATTTATACTAGTATTCTGAATTATCTATATAGTAAAGCTAAATTACCTGAATATAGAAGAGGGGAGAAAATAAAGGATTAGATGCATCAACATGATTCCAAGAAACAAGCTTAGTTTCACCATCAAATTTGTTGTTTTTCTTAAACTCAAGAAACTCAACCATAGTTAAAGGAACTCTAACTTCAACACATCTAACTCCACTATCATTAGATATAATCTCCAAATCTCCATTTTCAGATCTTCTAAGCCTTCCAGCCAAAATGGGTTTCTCCATTAAAGCATTTCCTAAGGATTGTCTGATCCATCCTCCACTATACAACCCACTATCTTCTTCCTTCTTATTTTTCTCATAATAAAAAATAATATGCATCCTTTTTTGCAGTATTTTATGATGATCATCTTCTTTAGGGACTGATATTTTGTGGGATAGTCTTGGATTAGTCACCTCTCTTGTTGTTGCACTGTAAACATATCCTATGTTTACCTCCAAGGGATTATTACCCATTTTTAATTTGTGTGATTATATAATTAAGAAATATTAAGTTTAATATAAAATATAAAGCTTTTTATTATTTGTTTTTCATGCATTGGGCCTTCTCAAAAAGAGTATATATATAGAGTTAATGAAGTATTGTTAAAGAGTATATCACGAGTCCTCAATCATCAGCTTAAACTTTTGGTTGAGTTGATTTTTTAACATGGTATCAAAAGTCAATATGACAAGAGATCACGGATACGAATGTTAACCACCCCTCATTTAAAATTGAAATATTCAGTGTTGGGTATGAGGATGGCTTGTGTCGCATCCACACTTCTAGCCTAAAGAACTCTCGTGTGAAGAGGCGTGTTAGAGTATATAACATATTATGGGGCCTCAACCATCAGTTTAAACTTTTGATTGAATTAGTTAGCAGCCATTCTGAATGAGCATTGATCAGCATGCATGATTGATGCTTTGAGTAGTTTTCAGTAGTTGATCCATATCATTGATCACATATTATTACCTCAACCAGAATTTATGACATGTACATGTAGATGATAAAATGGGTGGAGTGTGTTGTTTAAAATCATATTTTTTTATGTGCTTGTGATTTTTTTATTTTTTACGTAAGACTTGAGATGTACACATAAATAAAATTGATTCATACCCAAATTGTTTATAATCAAGTTTGATCTTGTTTCATTTGTCTCAATATAAGAACTAATATTAATACTCCATTTTATTCTTCCTATTAGTACTATTTATTTTTGGATTACTATTTACTTATAATTTTTAATATATATTTTATTCTTAATATTAACCATAATTAGAGATATTAAGAGTTAAAATTTTGTCTTGCCAAATATAAAAAAAGTAAATAGGACTAATACGTTGAATAGGAGAAAATATTAATTTTCATTTTTTTTACTTATGTATAATTAGAAATGTCAAGGTTAAAATGTTATATCAACAAATATGAAAAATGTAAATGAGGCAGGTAGACTGAATTAGAGTATATAATTGTCAACTAATTAAATTAATAATAAAGTGAATGGTACTCAAAATTAGAGATCAAGTTATGTCTAATTCCAACTCTACATGGCTCCCTATGAAAAATAAAGTATCCTTCCTAGCTCCGTTCTATTAAACTTATAACTGATAACTGATAACTGATAACTGATAACGACACAATCAGTTGTAAATATTTCAGAAAGAATATAATAGATACTAATTTGATTGTTGGTTATTGGTACATACTAATTTTTGGAAAAAGACTTTCATAAATGTATGTACCACAAGTATTAGTACGCAGGCTGAACCACTGCAAGTGCAGGCACGCATCTCTCTTTTTCAATGTACTTCGATCCTTCTAATGTTAATTAACACTCTTGGTGAAGCAACCAATCTTGGCAATGCCATTTTCCTGACATGATTAGACTTATTTATGAGATTTTGATGGCTTATGATATAAAGACGAGTTTATATCAAATTTTAATAAATATATATAATTTTTAATTATCCTAATTAATGTTAGTGAGTAATTTTACTTATGCAAATATATTAGTTTATGTAGCTGATTTTAGTTTTTTAAAATTAAAACCATGAGATTATATTTGCTGTTATTGTTTGAGTTGCTAATAATATATGGTCACTTAGTTTATGTCAAATCAATTTTTTATTAAGGATTTATCTACAAACGCAAACTTTTACTAGTTTTTGTTCCTATTAATTATGAAAATTCCTTACAATTCTTCTTCCTACTAGTTCATAAAAAGCCTCTATTTTCGATATTTGAAGTGCAAGAGATACATATTTTCTTTAAAAAAATCATGGAAATATCTCATGCTTATTATTTGCTAAATTATATTCTAATTCTTCCCTTTAAACTTAAAACAATCAACTTTATTAAATGTCAAATTAAAAATTCAATGGAATCAATCTCGATAAAACAGAGATATTAATCATTAAATTTTCAATAATGTTGCTTTTTTTTTTTTTTTTTTTTTATCTCACCATAAGACAAGCTCATATTTAACTAATTTTTTTAATTGATAACTTTAAAACTATAAATGGTAATTTTGAGATTATAAGTGATTATTCTCACTGTCTCATTTGAGAATTCGTGATTTCCAATTTTTACTTATTTGATTCCCAAATTATTCACTGTGTTTGCTAAAGTTTCTATTATTAGGCTATTTATCCAAGTATAAGGTATATTTCACATCATTTCATATCATTTCTAGTTAATCATTTCTATTATCATTTCTATTATATTCTATTATCATATCATTTCTATTATCATATCATTTTTTTGTTCTTCATTTTTTTTTGTATTATAACTTATTATATTCTAGTTAATCAAATGGGTTTAAATGTTGTTCATATTCAAATGGATAGAGATTGATAAGGAGTTGGTCAATGATACTCGAAAATGTACTTGTTTTGAGTGCTTTTTTATTTTCGATCGGTATTTATGGATTAGTCACGAGTCGAAATTTGGTTCGGGCTCTGATGTGTCTTGAACTTATATTGAATGCAGTTAATCTAAATTTTGTAACATTTTCTGATTTTTTAGATAGTCGCCAATTAAAAGGAAATATTTTCTCAATTTTTATTATAGCTATTGCAGCCGCTGAAGCAGCTATTGGCCCGGCTATTGTTTCTTCAATTTATCGTAATAGAAAACCAATTCGTATCAATCAATCGAATTTATTGAATAAATAGTTATAGTATTTATTTTTTCATTTTTTTAGTCTAAAATTTTATTCTAGAAATTAAAATTTGAATAATCATTAATTCAAATGTATAAGAATTTGTGTGGTTGTAATACTCGGGATGTATAATTAATTTTAAAAATCATACTCAGCCACAGGCCGGTCCACTAAACCCACATTGTACCTGCCCCAATAAAGTTTTGGACCGCATAATTAATATCCTACTCACTTTTTCTTTTTAAGTAGCGGCCCATTAAAACCCGATCATATCCAAAATTTAAAATAAATAAGCAAAAAGATATAAAAAATTCAAATAATAGCTAAAGTTTTAAACTATTTTCTAAGATAACCAGTTTATTCTCAAATTTGTCGGTTAGAAATGTTCACTGTTAATAACAGTGAACAAAGACTTGAGGTCAAAATTGGTCAAAGTCTTTGTTTGCTGTTACTGACAGCGAACAAAGATTTTGACCAATTTTGACTTCTAGTTTTTGTTTGCTGTTAATAACAGCGAATAGCTGCGGGGTGAAATTTAAAACAGTTGCGTTTTAAGGGTTTTTTCTTCCTATTTTGCGGAGTAAAAAGGGTCAAAATATTTGTTCGCTGTTAGTAACAACGAACAAATACCTTAATTTTTTTGAGCAAACTTTTCTGCTGACTGTTAGTAATAGCTAACAAGTCGAACCTCTGCTTTGAAAAAAATCTGCTTATTTAGAATATAGTTTGAAACTATGACTATTATGTGAATTTTTTATATTTTTCACTTATTCATTTTAAAATTTCATATTTCATCTACATTCAACAGCCATGCGACCACATATTTCATCATAGAATCAGTCGGTTGCCCATTCAAAGAATATTTTGAAAATAATTGAATGTTCACAAATTCTTATATGAGACGGTCTCATTGTGAGACCATCTCTATTGGGCAGATCCATATACAATTAGTGTCAAAGTGATAACCTACAATTTAAAAGTGATCAATTATGAAAATGAGCAAATTATATGGGCTCGTCTCATGGTGTGACGATCTCATACAAGACGAATTGAATAACGTTTTAGACAAATTCTTTATTAAGTCCTTCTCATCGTGAAACAGCTTAATATAGACTAACATAATTATTATTTTCTAAAAAATTAATAATAAAACATTTTTATTTAGTTAACTAGTTGTGTAAGTTTAACTCAAGTAATTTGATTTTAAATATAAATAATTCGAGCTGCTTGTATGGACCCTTTTAACGGTGAGACGATCTGATAGATGAATTATTTATAAAAACATTTGGGTTGCAGGTTTAAAGTTTAGAAAAGTGTTTTAGATTTTAGAATAGACATTTTAAGTCTTATAATTGACAACTTAAAAATCTTAGAGTAGAGATTTCTTGTTTGGAATAATCATTTTAACCATTAGTGAAGGAAATTAAGTTTTGAAGTAGAGATTTTTAACTGTAAAATAGAGATTTTAAACCTTATAATGAACATTTTAACGATTGGAGTGAGTAGGTAGGTAGGTAAAAAATAAAATGAAGCGTTTGGAGAGGGAAGACTAAGATTTGGAGTAGAGGTTTTAATAGTTGAATTTGACATTTTAAGTCTTAAAATAAGTGTTTTAAGGTTGGAGTAGACAATTAAAAATACAGTTAAACCTTTGGAGAAAAAAGAATAAAACTTTAAGTAGGTTTTTAAGTGTTAAATTTGGCATTTTAAATTCTAAAATGAGTGTGATTTTATGGGTTTTTAAAAAAATTGAATTGATTCAGGAGCGGAGCAAAGATTGCTGAGGTCCTGTTTATTTTTGCAATTTTGATCAAAATAAGACTCTTTATAAATAATTGAAAAAATAAAACTTAACTTAAAAAATTCTTAATTTAAATTGAATCGTTAAATTACATTCTAAAATTACTTAAAAGTACAAAAGTTTTGAACAATGTGACAAGGAAATGAGAAGATGAATGACTATTTTGGAAAAGTATGAAAAATAAAATTTAAGAAAGAGAAATCTGAAATGGGAATAAATGCAATTGCCAAAAATATTTATTTGGTGTGCTTGGAATTAACGTGAGAAGAGAGGGTGGGGCCCGCTTAAAATTTTTTATAAATTTATTTACTACGTTAAACAAATGTAAACCTGTTACTTTTGAAACATTTACAAAATTTCATTGAACTCAATATGATTGTGAACCAATTGAGTCGGCTACTTTTCTAAAATTTTGTTAAATTATTTGAGTTTCACATATTTGCTTTAAGTAATTATCTTTTACAAATTGTTATATAAGACCATTTTTATGAGAAACGCTATTTGTACTTAAATTAGATATTCATCTAATTTATATTATGAGAATATAAACTGCTTATTTGAAGTTGTCTCACCAGAAAAAGTCTCTCACAAGAGTAGCTTATGATCTTTTATTTTTGTCATATAGTCAATATTCCACAATTAGATTTGAAAAATTCTTTTCATCTCATTATTCTAATTTTACATTTATAATATATATTCAACAAATGTCCAACATTTTAACAAGTTTAAAAAGAGATATATAATAAGATAAACAATATCAAAACACTAATATATAGTAAATATAAGATGAATTACAATAATCATAACAAATGAATATACAAACCACATGATCTATTCAAACCATATAACATATAAATTTAATTAGGACTTCCAAAATCCTAACAATAAACTCAAATCAACAATTTAACACAAATTGTTATATAAACGGTCTTATAAGAGTACATTACAACTTATAATAATATAAGCTCTTTATTATGATGATATATGCTCCTTATTTAAAATCGTCTCACTAAAAAATAATCTCTTACAAAAGTATATCACAACTTAGAAGGACAAGATTATATCCATACAAGAAATAATAAATCACTAGAAAGGCTCAACATTTTTCTTATCATGTGAGTATGGGGTAAAAATAGTCGCCCTAGGTAATAGGAAAAGTGACATTGACCTTCATGCCACATTCCTTCCCACAAAGGTATGAAATCTCAACAAGGGTCCCTTCAAGAGCATCACAATCAATCCAAAGTGAAGCATCAATAGGTCCATTTCCATTATGGAATACTATTTCATTCATCCCCAAATCTTCAATACTCG
This sequence comes from Amaranthus tricolor, assembly GCF_026212465.1. NCBI lineage: Eukaryota > Viridiplantae > Streptophyta > Magnoliopsida > Caryophyllales > Amaranthaceae > Amaranthus > Amaranthus tricolor. Next base: position 3,121,005 of record NC_080061.1, read on the forward strand.
ACGAAGTACACTTATACTTTAAGTTTTTTGGTGATTTAAAAAGAGTTTGTTTAGACAAAATTTCAATTTTAATATTACCATTTAATTCCTTTGTGATTAAAGTAAAACTCGTGCTTGTTTTGTAATCAAATTTACTTTCTGCTTCATTCAAACACAACAAAACGAAATACTTGAAAATTGTGTCACTCGAATCGAATTTTTCATCCATTAAAATGTTGAAAAGTATAGTTTTAGAGGTCTTCTTAGTAGTAGAGAATGGTAAGGAACACCAAATATTGTTGGTCTTAAGTATGGGAAATAGGGGTATTTTTGGAACTTCACCTTCATAGGCAATGTTTCTATGAATTTTTGCCCATTTATTGAGGAAGTTGGCCATGAACAAAGGATCGACCAAGAAAAGACTACAACTTACACCAATGGAGTATCCACCACATTTAAAGTTGGTCACCTAAATTAAACCCAAAAAAGAAAGGAAAATAAATCAAATATTAATTCACATATATAAAATGAGTTTTAAGGAAAAAGAATGTTAACTTGGAGTTGATGTTAATTACAAGTTCATATATCAAATTGAACCATCAACTATAACATGACATAACATTTAATATCTGATTATAAGTCCTGAACTTTTAATTATAATTATCGAATTTGAATGAATAGCTTTGAAGTGGAGTGTGTGAATAATAATACTCCTAATAGACTTTAAAATATAACACAAATTTTTATTTAAAATGGTTATATTGTATAAGTAGTCTAAATTATGTATATTTTTAAAATATTAATTAATTAAATTGAACTATAATAGACAATCTAGTTAACAAAATCATAATCTTAGTTTTAGAATTATTACCATTATTTTTAGTTTTTATTATTATTTTGATAAATGTGTCAACTTATTAATAAGAGATCTCATTATGAGACCAATCTCAATTAAAAATTAGTATTGATATTTAAGATATAAAAACACTTATGTTAAAATTTTGGGTTTTTGTATAGATTAACCATGAGCTGGTTAATACAAGGTTTACAAAAAATTGGTCATTATTTAGATTAAAATTTCACAAATTCTCAAATGAGACAGTTTCATATTCTTACGATAAGATAATTCCTATCAAACAAACCAAACAAAGTGATGCTTCTCTCAACCTAAATTTGCGATGATTAATAGCTAGTCTCTTGAGAGACCGTCTCTTTAAAAGACGTTTTTCAAGCACGACCTATTAAAACTTAATGTTTATTCACATTATCCTTAATGCTTACTTACCGTATTCTTATTGTCTACTTACAATATCTTAAATGCCTACGTACATTATTTTTAATGTCTACTTATAATATTTCAAAAAATATATAATAGGCGGGCCAATTTGATCTTCTCCATTTTATTGACAAGCTTATGTTCAAACCCTAGAAAATGTATGGCGATTAATTAGTAGCCGTCATCGTAATGATAATACTCAATAGATTAATAATTGATATATCTATTCGGTGGATAGATAAGATTATAACTTTCACACATTTTTTATGTAGACGACTTTTAATAAAATATCGATCTGTGCAATGCAATGCTTTATATATTTTTTGATTTATAAATTCATTTAGAAAAATTATCTTTTATATAAATGGTGGGAGTGGGTCTTTGAGTTGGTTGTTTAATTTCTTTTCCACTTTTTCTATAGCGTTTTCCTTATAATGTTATTATACATGTAAATGGGTAACTTTAAAAAAAATTGCATTGAGACAAGGGTTGGTCTAAACAAATTTGACTTGCCCTTACCCTTCAAACCTATTTATTAACACATCTTGTACAACTCCATTAAATATTCCATCAAATTAGACAACAAAAAATTTATATGTTCACTTATTCTATGATAAAATATTTTTGAATTATTAAAATTATTTTTTAAAAAATATTTTTCATCAAACTAAACACACTTTAATTATCAATGACATTGTTTTACCTGAACATAAAAAAGCGGAGAAAATTGAGGGTTGATTTCAACATCAACCCAAGAAACAAGCTTGCCTTCAACTTCATTATTCTTCCTCTTGCACTCAAAAAACTCCACCAAACTCAATGCAATTTCACCTTCAACAATCCTTACACCACTATCATTAGCCACAATCTCTAAACATCCGTTTTCGTCTCGTCGAATTCGCCCGGCCATAATCGGGTGATCCACCAAGGCATTGCCTAGGGTTTTCTTTATCCAACCCCCAATATGCCATCTTGAATTTTCATCACTTTTATTCTTATAATAAAGAATTATATGCATTCTTTTTTGCATAATTTTATCATAACAACCATCACCTAATAACATTTTTTCATTTTTCGAGATTAATAACTTATTTGATAATCGTGGCTCCGTTACAATCGTTGTTGTCGCAGTGTAAATACCAACAACATTGATATTTAACTCCTCTAATTTTGCCATCAGAAAAATATCACTTATATTTGTTACGAATTTAAAATTTGAAATTGTATACCTAATAATCAATGGTTCATTGTCTTAAAATACTTGTATAAAGGTTAATAATAAATAATAGAGGAAGTACATAATAGTAGTTAATTTTCTATAATGACATGTATGAGCATGATAGATGGTTGTTACTTGTTTGTTGTAGTGCCTACCTTTTCAAAATTTGTGTTAACACTCAATGCCCAATGTAATGTTCATTCAAGGAGTTTACTAAATTAGGACAAGTATTTAATTCCAATATCAACAAATTGGGAATGACTTTCACATTATTGATCAAACTAGTCACTTGATTTTATATGCCTTATTCTATCTCTTGCCTTTATTTTTCATTTTGAGTATGATTTATCATTTTTTAATTCTCATTTACACACTTAATTTATATTTCATTTCATTCACACATTTTATTCATTTCTCGATAAAACATCCATTTATTTTATGTCTTGAGACACTCACAAATTGTAATTATGGCAAAAGTTATAGGATAGACAACATCATTTAGAATTTATTTTGTTATCATTACTGTATGTAAATTCGTCATTTGTTCATTTTGTTTGTCCATTTTGATAAAGTTTTATAGGAATTTTCTTTTTTAAAATTGTCATAATCAGATATGATCAAGATTAATAAATAACAATAAGAAAAAATATATTCACCTTGCAAACATTCTAACTTAAATAACAATGATTAAAAAATAAATTTCAATGATCTTAAAAGACCTCAACAAAAGTCCGTATCTGATACTTTTATCATAATGGTCCCCCTAACTCACCACATATTTCAAAAGTAATTAAAACTCACTTTTAAGCCATTACTTATTTTGTAAAAAAATTATTTTTAAATAAACAACTTGTCTTATAATTACTTTTTTCTAAGAAATAGTAACTCATTTAAGTATTTTTCAAAATAATTATTATATACTTCTTCTGACAATTTTCTTTTTAATTCATCTCTTATATTTTGCTATAATTTCCTTATATAGAAATGTGTTTACTACTTTCTTTTATTTTCATTTACACATTTCAACTATTCTTTATTATTATCCACGTCCCACCATTTCCAGTATACAATTGTTACAATTTATTAGAGACAAATAGGTGTTATTCACCAATATTCATCGTTACCAACCAGCCACTTGTTTCCACAACCAAAATTTGATCGACTAAGTTCCTCATTCACACGCCCAACACCACCCATCTATTCTCTATACTTACTACACCAAAAATTGTTGTTCTTTCCAAATACATGAATACTTGACCAAAAATGTTTTCAAAAACTTTATCATCTCTTATTACAATACCTTCCCCAACATTGAATCACCAAAGAGTTGATTATTTCTATAACAAATTCATCCCTTCATACAAACCAAAAAAAGTAAATAAAATCTTATGTTTATCAAAATCTAATTCTGAAATTAATGGTAAAGAACAAGTAGTCATTGTTGGTGCTGGAATTGCTGGACTTGCGACTTCTCTTGCCCTTCACAGGTTTGCTTATTTGTTAATAAACTCAACTTGTTCTTGTGCAATCTGGGTTTAGAATTTTTTTTAGTTAAAATTTTAGCTTGTACACAGTGTGAAGTTGCAAATGATGTTTTATTTTGTTAAGGGTCAATCAAAATTACATATTTGCGTACATAAAAGCTCAAAACTCTATTTAGATAGAAGCTACTCTCGTTTTTTTGAGTTTGCACCATTTTATTTAAATCAGGGCTGATCTCGAAATTTGAAAGGTGAGCCGCTAAATATTAACTATTATATAGCAAGTCTATGAGACCGTCGCTGCGTCACATCACGAGACAGCCCTGGCTTATTTCTCTAATTGATCACTTAAAGATTATAAAGATCACTTTGAGATTAGAGGTGATCTCTTAAAATTCATAAGTGATCACACTTAAAAGACTATTGTACATATGGTGGCACAGTGAGATCGTCAAATTTGAGAATTTGTGTAATTATTAAAGCGTCGTTTTTCTTACAATTTTAGATCTGCCCGAGGCACAAGTCCTTTTTGCCCTTTATAGGGCTAGTCGGCTGGCCCTAATTCAAATGTGTGACAACTTTTTGAGTGATATGGTGCAAATTTAAAGAAACGAACGAAGTAATTGATAACATCTGGGTGGGTAATGAAATGTTCCTGTTGTTATAATAAGATGATGAAATAATTACATTTTGTCTCATGGAAGGCTTGGAATCCCATCAATAGTTGTGGAGCAATCAGATTCCTTAAGAACAGGGGGTACATCACTCACTCTGTTCAAAAATGGGTGGAGGGTATTAGATGTACTTGGCATTGGAGATAAGTTGAGGGCCCAATTTCTTCAAATTGAAGGGTAATGCTTTCTTATTCTTCATTTACTTCACTTTACTTTTTTTTTTTTTTAAATCACATTGTTCATAATATCTTACTCCAATTTTGTTATAAATTATGTTTATAGGCTGATCCATCATTTATGCCAAGGGTTAATCGAAAACAAATTACTTGTTGTGAAAATTGTTGAAATTGTTGGTTCTTGTTATTTGAGATTTAAGATGTAAATTTGGTTTCTGGAGCAATCATATATTCATTCGGAAGCTAAATAATCATATTAGCCGACCCTAATCATATGGAATTAAGATTTTACATTATTGAAATGAGCACCTGAAGAAAAAGGAACGTATAGTCTTATCATAGAACCAATTCACCAAAAGTCTACGCGTATAGTTAAAAGTCACTTAATATATTACCAATACAAATGGGACTATACCAAACTGGTAAATAGAAGAAGAGAACTGATCAAAATGGTTTAAAGATGTTTTATTTTGGAACGAAGGAAGTATAAAATTTTACGCAACTGAATTTGTTCATGATATCAGCTTCACAGGTTGTCATTAAAAACTGATGAAGGGAAAGAGCTTCGATCTTTTGAGTTCAAAGATGTCGATCCAAGGTTAGGTTATCATACGTCGAGCCATAGAATGTGTTTAATGTTTATGCTCACATTAATCTACTATGGACTCATTTCATTTCGTTCGTAAAAATATGCACAATGTAGCCAAGAAGTACGCGCAGTGGAAAGGAGAGTTCTTCTGCAAACACTTCTCGATGAACTACCCTCCAATTCTGTGCGATTTTCATCGAAGTTGGCTAAGATTGAAACAGATCAAAGAACAGCGGAAACTCAGTTAGAGTTTACCAATGGAACTAAATTATCCGCCAAGGTAGTAATTGGCTGTGATGGAGTCCGATCTCAAATAGCACAGTGGATGGGTTTTCCGGAGCCTAAATATTCCGGCCATTGTGCTATTCGGGGGCTGGCTGTGTTCAATGAAGGACAGCCTCATCAACCGCGTGTTAAGTACATCTATGGAAGAGGAATAAGAGCTGGATTTGTTCCTGTTTCTCCTACCAAAGTTTATTGGTTCATTTGCTACAACAGAGCCTCTCCGGGTATGCTGCCAAAGATTTATAGTTCTTTAATTTTAAATTATAATAATAGATTATATTAAAAAGGCTCATTAAATAATATGACTTCTTATTTATGTTATGTTGTCGATTATATTCACTACTACCACAGATCAGTCAGAAACAACCTCTTTGTTATTACTAAGGCTATATACATATGACCCCCTAACCCCTTATTTTGTGTATGAGAATTGCTGATGACAATCTTATAAACTTATCAGGTCCAAAGGTTACTAATCCCCAAGAAGTAAAGAGACAAGCAATGGAACTAGTCAAAAACTGGCCTTCAGAACTACTAAACACCATAGAACTCACACCAGATGACACAATCATAAGATCCGCTCTTGAAGACCGGTGGCTATGGCCGGTTATTACTCCCCCAGTCTCAAAAGGAGGAGTGGTGCTTGCCGGAGATGCCTGGCACCCAATGACCCCCAATCTCGGTCAAGGGGGGTGTTGTGCGCTGGAAGATTCAATCGTCTTGGCAAAGAAACTCTCGGGAGCAATGAAATACGGACAGTGTCCAGTCGAGGAAGCCATGAGATCATATGGAAACGAGAGATGGGGACGCATCTTTCCGTTAACCATACGAGCAAACTTTGTGGGAGGACTCCTTCAGTGGGAAAACCCATTAGTTTGTGCTGTGAGGAATAGCTTTGTCATACCTAAAGTAGCCCAGATTGGACCTTTGTTGGAGCATACAAATTTTGCTTGTGAACCTCTTTAATTGATTACATAACTATAAATGATCAATGTTCTACATGTTTTGTGGGTGAAAAAGGATTAGATTCTACAAGAAATGTAACTATCTAATAAACAGCTGAGACAAACCGTCTTTCACCAGATATGTATATAACCTATACGTAGCAGATGACAAAAATTCTCTCGAATCGAATAGCAATGGTATCCCATTGAAGGATTCGGGAACTATGGGCATTTGCAACAACCAATAACCAACAAGTATGCATCCATTATTACCGTCTTCATTCATACTGAACGCTTCTTATCAATTGTCTGCTGCTGCTGACGTTGATGAAGATGCAACAAATCGTGATCTTCAAGCTTGAGGTGCAAGTTGTTGTGGGTGCCATCGACAGCCCCAGCAGTGTGAGAACCTTCAATTCTCACACCGATTGAACCAGGATTTTTAGTCACGACTTCAACTGCAATTGCAGAAAGAAAAGTGAAAGAATGATAAGTGTATTTGCTGATCGTTACAACAATGTTTGATGCCAATGGAGGTGTACAGTTAGTACTAAATCGTTGAGACAGCAACAGGCAAGCAAAGGAGGCAAACAAACAACTAGAAAAAAGGACTAAACAAACAGAAACATAAAACAAAATTGTCTCTTGCTAGATCATTTCCGTGCACCTTGATAGCTCGACATAATCGAGCAATGTGACAACTAAATCCGGATAGAGTTGGTATAACAAACCGATGATAGAATAGACCATAATCAACAACATTCCATTGTCTCAACGTGAAACTCCCACCTCAACAGGGTTTGAAGGTTGGATTCTCATAACCTTACCCGTAGAGTAAAAACAAGGCCGCATTGCATTGCATCGGCCGTGTTTAAAAGTTTTCAAAATAAACGAACCGATATTTTCCTTGTTGTAAAAGGGGTAAAAAAATCGCGTTTGGGCTGTATCAAGGGATATCTTATAGTTTAGACTGATGTTTAGGCGTTTCTGTTACCCGATTGCAACCGTTACACTATGCCTTTTCTGTTTAATAGACAGGAATCACAACCAAACTAGATAAATACAGTAGATACTAGATATAAACATACTTCTATGATTAATACAATCAATATTTAAGGGGTATATAACAGTTGATTCATACTTCTATGTAATAGTGGCAATCAAGGAGCACCTAACCAATTCAGCAGCACTTTCTTAATAAGAATCTTTGACTCAAAATCATGACATGTTTCAAACTTTACCAATATATAATAAACTAAATATTCATGGCATGAAAAATAATATACTCCATAAGTACTCATCATGAACACAAGAAAAGTAACTATCTTGAATCTTGATCAATTCATCACAATTTCCTTATCATTAAACCCAAACAACACTCAAAAACAAAAAAAATACAAATATGAAGAATATTAGGAATAATTATAATTATGATAAAAAAATTCAAATTCTAAATACAAAAAACTTTATTATTATTGAATTTTTAACATATAAGATAGAAGAATTATATATGAATTGTTGTAGCATAGTTATGGCTCATCCTGATATTCTGGGTTCGTCAGTGCTCCAACAGAAAATAATCCCATTAAAAAACAAATTCAATCAAAATCAAAATTCATTATAGTATACAAAACCTATCAAACAAAAGAAAAGGAACCCCAAAAATATGGATAAATTTCCAAACATAGAAAAAGGAAATCTAACCAGGGTTGGAGGAGAACCAGAGGATGATAGCGCAAAGTACAAGAACAAGAGGAATAAGATGAACAGCATTTTCTGCGGATCTAAGACGAGATTTTTCCTTCTTAGCAGGGTAGGATCCAGGGTTGTGTATAGGAAGATTCCCATTTCCATTTCCATTTCCGTTTCCATGGCTGTCGTCGCCATCAATGGCGGTAGAAGGAGAAGAAAAAAATGAAGATGAATTCCTATAAAAATCATCTGCTACTCTTGTATTGCTTGATGATCTATGCATCTTTTTTACTTTTATTAATGGGTTTGGTAATTTGTGAAAATCTTGAGGGAAGATATGAACTGCGAAGGAAGGAGGACAAAAATGGTGGCGGGGAAAAAAAGAATTTATAACGAAAAGATGGGGACTTTTGGGAGGGAGATGTGATGGATAGTCATAGAAGGACCTTTGATTCTCGAATCTTGAATCCTTTCATTTTTATTTTATACTCTCTAGAACAATATTTATTTATTATTTTTAATTTATATTTTATTCATAATTTATAAGTTAATACATAGACAAATGAAATTTTGTTTGATTCATCTCAATGCGAAGATTATTAAGATTCATTTTCTATAATATTTCGTTATGTATAATAAGAATATTAAGCATTGAATAAGCGCATTGGATAGCTTAAAAAGGTAAATGGGACATTTTTAGTAAAATGGAGGTAGTATTACACAAACAGCTAGTATTGGACAAGACGGCCTCATAATGAGACCGTCAATTCGGGTCGGCCTAATTCGTGCATGTAACAACTTGAGCAGTTTTTTCATTTTTAGATATTTTTCAATTTTGATCTTAAAGGTATCAATTTTGATCTTTAGGTATTAAATTCAAAATTGAGACCTTTAAGGTTAAAATTGATAAATTTCCAGAAAATTAAAATGTTGGTTTCACGCGCGAATTGGGCCGGCCCAAATTGATGGTCTCATAATGGGATCGTCTCGTCCAAGTTGTTGTGTTACACAAATCTGTGTCAAAAAATTTTCATATATGGGTTAAATAGCCCAACTAATATAATTATCATCATGTCTTGTATGAGACCGTCTCACAGTAAGGTTGTTTCACCGAGAGACGATCCCTTATAAGAATAGCTCAGCAATGTCCGTGGAATATTTTTATAAACTTCCTAAATTGGGCTTGACCAAAACAAATTTATTAATGGCCTATACCTAAACACAAATTTGCTGTGAGAGCGATCTTTTCGAGAGACGTATTAAATATATGGGCTTAATAACTGAAATAATACAAATTAAAGAGAAAATAGAAATATTGGCTTCTTGTCTTATGGCTGTTTTTTTAGAGACGGACTCTCACAACATTAACTGATACCTAAATTCTCAAATTAAACAATTTTCAAATAAAATCATTTTTATTGCGCTTAATATTATTGTACAATTTTAACCGTCTCAAGAAAATCTATTTTTTCTTTGAGAAAAAAAAAAAGAGATTATATTTTATTAGATAAGTAGACAGACAAAGTAATAATATTATTTTTTTTCAAAAAACATTGTAATATTATTTTTTTTTAATAATTTTAATTTCACTAGGTGATTAATGAAGATCCTATTTTCCCTCCGCACCTCACCTTGAAGTTTCAACATCAGTTCCCCTGTTCTCTTTCAATTTAACAAACCCTTTTAACTTTCATCCATCTTTTTTCCTTTTTTTTATCTTTAATTACCCATTTATTTTTACTTTTTGTTGATTCACAAAGTGGGTAATTTTTTCGATTAACCAATTACGATAATCATGAATTTTGAATAGTAAGTTTTTTGTACCTATTTTTAGCGATAATTTCATGATTTTTTTGCACTTTGATTATGTTTAGATTGCATTTTTTTTTTGCTCTAATTTGAAGATTTTTCCTTTTGAAGTTTAATTCATGATACATATTGTTTCAAATTGTGGGCATAAATTGTAAATAAATTTTGTTTGAAGATTTGCTGATCGTATACATTTGATCTTGTAAAAATTTTTATATTTGTCTGTTTTTCTTTTGTTCTTTTTATAAATTTTATTTTTAATGTTCTAGGTCATACAACTATTAATTTGATATTAAAATATATATAAATCATGAAACTTATGGAAAATCAATGTATGGATTTAGGATTGTAACTTCAAATTTTCATACCGTACGATATTTCATTGTAAAATGTGATTAACGGGATCAAACCTAGAGTGAGTTAGGTCATTGGGATTTTTAAACCGTAGAATTATAAAGACATTACTCTTTCTAATTTAGAGCAAATGTCACATTTGTAATTTGCACAAGTATTAAGTCGAAAGAGAGACAATAAAAAGATGTCTATATCTACAATTTAGAAGGCTATCACAATAAAAAAATTTTATCATGTGCAAATTAAGAAGGGTACCATCCAAAAATGTTCACATGTATAAATTAAGGAAGTGATCACAACAAAATGACGTCCAACATATGTTAAAAATCATTACTTAAATTAAAAATGGGATAATTGTGGAGAGCTGCAGAAAATAAAACATTTGATAATGAATTAATTGAAAAAAGGAAGTTTTTGGATTACATGCATGATTTGAGGTTGGTGTTATCATTATTATGTCCATTGAAACTTGTTGTTCCTCTTCTATTACTTTTTTTTGTTGTTTGGTCAACAACACTTTTGCTCTTCCTTCTTTGTTTGATGTAGTGATTACTTGTTCAAACTGTTGCTAATTGGAGATTCTGGTGTTGGCAAGTCATGTCTTCTATTGAGGTTTGCTGTGAGTTTCTCTTCTCGTTCTATATTCTTTACTTGTAATTTATCTATATTATTCCCACTTTCTAAAGTCTCGAACCTGACTCGAAACTAACTTGTTTAATCAAATCTATTATACAATTTTGTTTCAGATTTAAAATTCTATCCTCAATTAAACTCATTTAATAAATAAATTAGTCAAGTCAACCCATTTGGTCATTTTCTTTGTTGGGTCATAAGTCTCAACTCAAATTCAGTTTATTGGGTTACATTTAGGCCGAGTTATCTTTTGCCGCACCTTATCCCATCTAGGCGGGTATTAGGTCTGGTATACACGATTTTACCCTTGTTAATAATAACATAGAGGCGTCTATCAATTGATCCATGGCAACAAGCATCGTCGGCAATTTCACATATATAAGTACACATGATTTAATGAGTCATTTTAAAATTGTTAATTAGGCTCATTGAACATGACATAGATTGCATGTGTGGTTGATTCAATGGCTTTTTGAAACAGGATGATGCCTATCTAGAGAGTTATATCAGCACCATTGGAGTAGACTTTGTAAGTTTATGGCTTAACTTTCACTTTTCTATTCCCCCACCATGCTTAAGGAAATGGTATTTGATTGGGTCATGTTTTTATCTTCAGAAAATACGAACGGTTGAACAAGATGGGAAGAGTGTTAAGCTCCAAATTGTAAGTACATTATGCCTTCAACTTTGGATTCTTGTAAATGTCTTCATACACATAGGAAATGTCATGTCATGTGGTTTTCATACATACTTGTGTTACTGCTAATCCGCCTTTATGAACATTTTACAACAAAAAAGTCTTAGTAAATAACGGTGATTTGTGAAGTTAACAAATCAGTAAGGTGAGAGTTTTGTGATTTTAATTTACCTTTTTGTATTTTGTTTATTTTATTATTATTATTATTATTGTTATTATTATTATTATTATTATTATTATTATTGTCTTTTATAGTGATTTACAAATCACGGTGATTGATAGAAATTTCTATTTTACAATGACATCCGATTAATCCAATGTCATTAAGTGGGTCCCATCAATATGGGGTTATGAGAGTAAAATGTACATAGCCTTACTCTTGTTAGTGAAAACAAAAAATATGCTTTTGATTGATCTTTGGTAGCAAACAATATTTACAACATCACATAAATAAAACGTGCTCATGATTTTCTGAATAACTTTAATATATTCCATTATAATCTAAAATCAAAGAAATATAGATCTTTAGCCTATCGAGAATGAAGATTTTACAATGAGGTGTTTATTCGGGTTAATTCAAAATCGGGTTTTGTGTCCACAGAGTGTTTTACATGATTGTAAATCCATTTCTAAGTCAAGTCAAATCGAATTCGGTTACAAAAACGGGTGACCATCAGATGATCGAATCGGTTTTGAACACCTCTAATTTTACATTTGACATACAAATGCTTGCTTTTATTAAAGAAATTTTGTCTTGAATTGTTATTTACTTGGTGTGTGGTGGTTGCAGTGGGACACTGCAGGGCAAGAACGTTTTAGAACTATCACAAGCAGCTACTACCGAGGTGCTCATGGGATCATTGTGAGCACAAAACACTCTTCTCCATAACAAAATAAAATTTAAATTTGTTTTGTTAATATATAAGGTTGCATGGTTATTTACAGGTTGTTTATGACGTAACAGACCAAGAAAGTTTTGACAATGTGAAACAATGGCTAAATGAGATTGATCGTTATGCAAGTCATAGCGTAAACAAACTTCTAGTTGGAAACAAATGTGACTTGACTGCCAACAAAGTCGTCTCTTATGAGACGGGTAAGGTGAGTGATCTTACTAGGATCTTGACCTACTATTAAGGGTGTTCAATAGGCCGGATAAAGGCTTGGCATAAGTAAATATGGGCAAGGTTGAATAAGGGACCTTTATAATTAAAATGGGCTTAAAATGGACCGAGCCCATTTTCGCTACTAAGAATTATTTTAATTTCCATTTATCAATTTATAATAAATTAATTGAAAAATATTAATAATTCCATTGGCATTATCATTTATGATATTTAAATTATGCATTAATTATGTTATTTATAAAGGCTTGTTTTCGGCCCTTATTGAGCCCTTTTATAGCCCGCTTCATTTTGGTTATAGTGTAGCCCGTTTTCGAACCGACCCTTACAAAGCCCTTCTAAAAACGGGCTGGGTAAGGACTCAAAATGGGGGCCTAGCCCATTGAACACCCCTGCCTGCTATCGTTTATGTCAACATTGTATTACCGTTATGCCATTAAGTGGCATCCACTGGTTTAGGGTTCATATGTATACAATCGTACCTTCGTTTGTGATAACAAACAGGTTATTTTTGATTGTCATTTACAAATTCACATAAACAAGTGCCATCGTATCATCCAGAATTGACCTGAATCATTTTATGCACTATATATGATGAGACGTTTTCTTGTGATTTTGGTTCGTGACATTTCCTCCCTAGTAATGTCCTAATGATTCGAGTCTACACAGGCATTTGCAGATGAAATAGGCATCGCCTTCTTGGAAACCAGCGCCAAAAGTGCCACCAATGTCGAACAAGCTTTCATGGCTATGACCGGTGCAATCAAGAATAGGTAAACTAAAATCATGTCGTTATGTTTGATTAATTGGGAATTTTGATATGAGATCATCTAGCCATTATGCTATCATGAAAGAACGCTTGTGAATCATGATCTTGTTGAAAATTTCAAGCTATATTTACCTCTTGAACCCTAGTGTAAAAATACGGTAACAGTCGCTATCGCGGTGATGGATCGGTGATACGGTAACGAGAATGATGCGGTTATAATGTCTAAATATCGGTTAAAAACAAGATGTCCCTTGATGCGGCCTAATACGCAGTTTTTTACACCATTACAATGCGGGAAATAATCGGTTCATTTATTTTGAAAACTTTTACAACGTGAATGATGTGATGCGCTACAGTCTTGTTTTTACACAATGCCTTGAACACATTTAATGCGTTGGTTTGAAAATGCAGAATGGCTAGCCAACCTGCTCTGAATGCACGAGCACCGACAGTTCAACTAAAAGGACAACCATTGAATCAGAAGGCAGGCTGTTGTTCATCGTGAACAGAACACTAAAGGAATCAACATTTTCTGTTCTCAAATGCTTATAAAAGTAGTTCCATTGATGTAAACGTAGTTTGAACGCGATTTTATTTAGAAAATATAGATTGCTCTTGCTTCGTTTTTTGGTTTTTCCATTGAATTACTTTGAGTAAAATATATGTAATTATATATATTTACAGATTTACAGTGATTTACTCGGAGATGCAGTGAATTCACTGCTTTTGAATAAATGAGTGCCTAAGAGATTTTGGCATCTAAGCCTCCTTTCAAGTTTCAAGGCATTGTGCTTAAGGCAATATGATTGTTTCCTTTTTTTTACGATGTAGGCCGAAAGAACGGTGGGTTAGATGAATATTGATATTCATAATTTTTTTTAAAGTGATACTTTTTCTTCAACTGAAATATATATTAGCAAAAAGATTAAAGTTAAATACATTAAACTTGAATACTCTCAAGTATATTGAATCTGAACTTTCAATAACGCTAGAATACTCACCAAGAGTTATATTAACAGTATCTCTAAGCTAGTGTATCATTTTCATTAACAAAATGGACACTATAAATTTAAGAACATAATCTTGTATGTATCAAGGAGTATATTATTAAAAAGGTTTTTTTTCTCTTAATTTTTTCATCATCACCTAATACCACAAGTCTACATCTCTAAATGGTAATATATTGAAATTAATTGTGAAAAAAATAAAATGAATGATGCTGATCAGCATTTTAATGAATTTTCTTAGGTGATTTTCCTTCTATTATTATTCCCGATTGGTTGTAAGCGTCAAAAAGTATCATGACAATTAACATAAAAGAGCATTACAAAATAAATTATTGGAGTCCTAGTAAATATGAAAGAGACCTCAAAAACATGTAAAACTTGAAATCCCGGATATAGCGTAACACTTTACCCTCATTATCCAAGATTAGATAAATTGAATTCTATGGTAAACCAAATCTCAATTCAATTCTGGGTTATTACTTATTACCCAGGATCTTAAATGAATCCAAACAATATTCATGTTTTAAAAGTTATCTTTTATCTCAAAAAAAAAGCACCCTTTTATTAGTTGTATTAAATTAATTTATAGTTAGCAAATAAAACAAAAATATAAGGAATTAGTTTAATAGATAAACAAAGAAAACAAGTTTGTAATGATTAAAAAAAGTTGGGAAAATAAATAAATTTAGGTAAAAATAGGTGCACTTTCAAAGCAGTAAAGAAAATATATGAAACCGCAAAAACATTATGATAAAACTAGGGTGGAATATCAAAATTCATCCGACCATTTAATTTTCTATCGAAATGAAACTAAGTCTAGGAGTAACAACTTTAATATGTTGGTGACGGAGATTCCAAAATGAAGATGAAAACAAAGACCAGGTTACAGTCTTGCTATCTGCCTACCAATTAGAAAGATGTGAACACAACACAAAAAGTTGCAAAGTGAAACATCTAAAAGATTTACACCCTTAATACAGGAAAAATAAAACACATTATTCCTGTCAAATATCCTTTTTTGTAACTCATGAGCTCCTCAACATCTCAATGGGTCTTAAATATTAAAAAAGAAAGAAAAGGAAAGAGCCAAAAATAACTAAGACGACAACGGACAAAATCTCAGTTTGCACCCAAAGTTGGGAACTGGTTGGGATCTTCAATTGAAGGAGCTGACGCATGGTTCATGCCATATCCTCCACCATAACCACCCCTACCACGACCTCTTCCTCTTCCACCACGCCTGTAGTAGCCGTCGGTACCATCGGCGGGCTTCAGAAATTCATTTATACTCACGGACTGCATTATAACAAAAAAAAAAAAAAAAAAACATACGAGAAAATTCAGTAGGGATAGATCAACATTAATTAATGATCATAATTCGTAACACAAAAGATGTATGTGCAATTCTTTGAAGTCATTTAAGAAGTAGCTGAAAAGATACCTTCTTGCCCCTTTCTTCCTTCTCTGCAGCATCTTTTCTCTTGTCCTTGTCAGAACCCTGTCAAAAAATATAATGTTAGCTTTCAAACCAACATAGGAGGATGCATTTTAAGATGATATTGTTCAATGTATTCATAAACGGTTTTTAAGTCATGGAAGAGTGATGCTTTAATCTTTGGTCATCATAAGCAATAAGGGAAATTTTTCGTCACGCTAAGAGAACAGAAAATTCACAAGGGAAGAACAAGAAATAGGCGACTGACCAGCTTTATGAAGACCTCATCATCAATCTTCTTCTTTGAAACCAGCTGCATTGATTCAAACTCCTTGTCCACATTGACCTTTCTTTCCTCGCCCTTCAACGCCAACAAAGCCTTTCTTTTCTCCTCCAATACTTTCTCATACTCCTCAAGTGTCATTTGCTGAGACATTAAAAATTATGCACAGGTAAGATACTGTTATTCCATAGAAGTTCTATTCAGAAGCTGTCAACCATTTAACTGGACACCAACATGAGGATCAGATAAGTATTCAAGTACCCAAAATGTCATTCTTAAAATTTTAGGATATGTGACCACCGTCCTAGTTTTGGACTTGATTACAAGGATAGGTAACACTAAAAAATTACAAGAACATTTTATTAAAGAAGCTTTCTAAATAGAGGTGAAGTTGTTAAATAGTCCCTCCATCCCTAAGGGATTGCCACATTTTTCATTTTAGTTTTTACTAAAACTATACATCATTTTTGTATTTAGTAATGTTCGCACGACTTTCTTTAATTCTTATTTAAACATCTTCTCTTTTTCTCTCACCATTAATTCTACTTGCACAATTCAGTGATCACTAGCAATTTCTTATTTTGTGCCAAATATTGGTGTTGCAATTAGGGACGGAAGGAGTAATGCTTAAAAATCCAAAAGAAGACCGGGAATACTATGGGCTCAAAACCTAATTAACTAACATGAAGTCAAACCAAAGGCTAAGAAAAGAAAGGAGAGCAGAAAAAGAAAGATAAGAAAGTTAGGAAAGAGAAGCCCGTGGGAAGAATATATGAGTACCACACATGTTCCCTTAATGGAGGAATAAATAGACAAATCAGAAATTGGCCATCATCTCTGTGATTATCTCAGGACTTTGCAAAAGTAGAGTTATGCACAGAACACCTATGCTACGAAATAGTCTCTCCAGGCCTCCAGCATTATAATGCTTGCAAAACCTGGGTTGACTGAAGAACAATTGAACACACCTTTTCTTCAGGCTCCACTTCTTCAGCCTCTTTTTCAGGGTTCTCCTTCTCAACAACATTTTCTTCTCCTTCTGGCTTCTCAGCTGCTACAACTGCTTCATTTTCCACAACAGGTTCCTCAGTCACCCTAAAGGAAAAAAAGTCAGGGCATGTAACAGAAAGATTATGCAAATTATTGGTAAATCTAAAGAAAATTTAAAACTCACTGAGCAATCTCATCAGTAGCAGTGCCCCAATTTCCACGACCAGCACCCTCACGTTTGAATTCACCCCTATTAAAAATAAAGAATCACATAATCATGATTAATAACTGAAAAATTGAAGGGAATCAAATAACATGAAATCAGTACGGCTTAATAGTATAAATACTCACCCTCGCCCAGTGCCACTACGCCGTTCATAAATCCTACGAGGGCGTTCCCCATCAGCAGCATCTCCACTACCAAAGCCACCACGTCTTCCTCCACGATAACCACCAAGAGGACCACCATAACCTCCACGTCTCTCAGTTGGCCTGTCTCTTTCCTCCTTGTATCCCATGGCACCTCCATTTTCATTGACAAATGCATCATCATTATTTGCAAAGTCTCGATTAGCTCCACCCAGACCTCGCCCACGCCCATAGCCACGACCACCACGGCCACCTACACCTCTTCCACCTTCGTTTCTTGCCTCCCTTACTGAAAATGATGAAATTAAACTTATCAGATTAAAGTTGATTGCTAGTAAGTGATAAGTGATAACCCAAGAGATGAGAAAAGTGAACAAAACAGGAAGACTTGCAATCAAAGAAATGTATTTTAGTTCAAACACAGCATGCCAGTACTTAGAAGCATCTGTCTCTCATACTACCTGTTAAATTTTAGTTCTACAAGACATGGAAATTCATGTCATATAACATAAAGTAATGTAAATTCGCAATTATGTTTAATATAACAGCTGAGCTGCACAACAATTAAACACAGCCTCAGAGGTACTATCTTGGATGGAGCCACAGCTATGAGAACAAAACCCACACTTTGTAATGAATTAAAAAAAATTAACTCCCCTCAAATTCAGATAGTAACATGACTACATGAGCCAAACTCTTTTGAGCAAAACTCACCAAAACAAGAGCAAGAGATTAATAGAGCAATCATGATTTATACCAAGGGAAGCCCTGAAAACTAAAAAATCTAGACTGTTCAAGAATTACAATCTCCTTGAAACTATAACTACAGACGCTCCAGAAGACAAATTAAGCATTTCATATTCTCATTAAACAGATCTCTCATAGACAACAAAAGCAGTGAAAACCACAAACAAGAAAAAATCAATTATACTATGTATTGGATGAAAGGGTTCAATACTACTCATCATAAAGTAAAATAATATTCAAGCAGGGCCAATAGAATTCCACCGAACTAAGTAGATTCAGCACACCTTTACGTCAATGATTAACATAAAATGGAAACAAATTCCTTTAATACACGGTCACCTCAAAACTACTTCAACATCAAACAAAATTAACAAATGGTAGAATTCATTTTGTCATTCAATCCATTGACAAAACCAATCCACAATTTCTTATCTTTTAAAATAACGGTAACATAAAAGGAGGCACATTTAACTACAGCAAAACAACTACCAAACCAACAAATAAAAGATAAGCAAAGCAACATAAGACCAAAAAATCAACATTAGTTTATTATTCAAACTAACAAAGAAGCTAAAAGTAAAAATAATCGACGGACACAACAAAGAACCTCACAACCCATTAAAAGACACTGACATTCATTAACAACAAACTTATTCACATCATTAGAAAAATCGGTTAAATTGGATGATTTTATTACCCTAAAGCATGGTCAAAAAATTTCGACCAATCACTTGCCACTACCAGAAAAACAGAGCATAGCAAAAACCAATAAAGCGTCAGATTCATTTTCGTTAACAATTTAAAAATCAGATGAAAATATAAAAAAACCACGAGAGAAAAAAAAAGGAAAGAAGAAAAGGATAACCAGCTAAAAATCCACTTACACTTTCCAGAAAACAGAGATACACAAATCTAAAAACTAAAATCGAATTGAAAACACCAAAATGCATAAACGGTTTTTTCAAACGGTTAATCGATTAATCGATATAAACTTAATGGAGCCATTAATAAGATTTAAAATAAACCTTCAAAATCAAATTAACGTCATCAGTAGAGCGAAAACCCTAAACAAGACATCCGTAAATGCAAAAAAAAAAAAGAATTAATTAAAAAAAATGCAATACAACCTTATTTTACCAATTTTTATTCAATTAAAAATGGAGAAAAAGAGAGAAAGTCACCAGCTTGAGAAGGAGGAACAGGCTTAGATGGAAGCTTAGCCGGCTTAGTTACGGCGGCTTTAGCGGCTGCTGGAGCTTTCTTCTCACCAACAGCTGCACTGACTTTGAGCTCTTGAGCCGCGATTAGAAGCGAAGGATCCTCAGCATCATCGACTAACAAATCGAAAGGATTTGCGGTCGCCATTTTTTCTTTGAGAAATCCTCGAAACAACCCTAACTTTTTCGACCCTGAAGATTAAACCCTAATAAATTATTGAAATGAAATTCTAGTTTACAGAATCCATGGATTTCGTTTAAGGATGAATTGGCAATAAGAAAATTTTGTGAGAGAAAGAGTTAGTTTAGAGGGAATGACGAAGAAGAGAAACCCTATAGCGGCAGATAAATGGGGCAGAACATTGAACCGAATCTTAAAAACCCTAGTTAGATATGTTATGGTGTGTATGGGCACACCGTAAGGTTTTTTTGTATGATTGAATTAACAAATCTAAACCCTTATATTGATTTGGGGAAATTGTAAAAATAATTTTTATTTGATTCGCTGTCAACTATTGTTTTATTTTTGAATGAACATATCTATTCGACATAATTGCTGAAAATAAATTTAATTATTATTTATTATTTATTCTTAATTCTTAACTTACAAAGAAATTTTGAAGATTGTTATAAATAATAGCTGGGTTTATTTAAAATTAAATAATTAATAAATTTATTTTCAGCGAATTAAAAATAATTTGCTTTATTATATTTAACAATTTACCCTTTTGATTTTTGTTCTCCAAAAATACTTTAGACTCTAAGAAAGATTTTTTAACGGATTCGATAATAATTAGACTCAACATCAGCAATGCCAATTTATACCCTAACAAACATTTAGCATAGTAAAAGAATAAAAAGGCAAATATGAAAATAGGTAGACAATATTCGACACATTATATCTGAAAATGAATAAAAATGCACTTCATTTACTAACAAATGATAAATTAGGCTATAAATTAGCTCATAAACAAAAGCTAGCCTTCCACTAAAAAAATTAGCTAATACACAAAAGCTAATCAAACTAATAAATGAGAAATTAACTTATGAACCAAAGCTAACCTTACAAGCAAATGAGAAATTAGCCAATAAACAAAACACTTAATATGCTAATAATATGTAATAAATAAATCTAATTAGTGCATTTTTTTAGAATCTAAATTAGAGGTAATTAATTAAAACATGAAACTAATTAATGTTGGTCTACTACTAAATTAAATTTAATTAGTTAGTGAGATCCTTAATATGCTTTGAAATTGATGGTTTTATCTCTAAATGACATTGTTCTTCAAGCATGGGAGGGAATTCCAATGGAACTAAACACTTCTCTTTTGCATATAGCTTTTCTTGGATTAATGTTGTTGACAAAATTGAAACTTGTTTTTCTTCTCCTCCTCCTCACTATCTGTTAGAATTGGGGCAAGAGATACAAAAAAAGAGTATTTAGAAGTTACAACAAGAGTGATACAAGGGGTGCTTTATATAGCACACAAGACTTAAAGAAAGACAGATTACTAAGTCTAGTTGTCAGTAATAAAAGTTAATTATAACTAATTTCTTAACAAAACTAATCAGCTAATCTACACCCTTGGATAGGAGAGTTGCACACCCTAGATCTTGGAGTACACGGATTTTTCTCCCTTTACATACACGGATCACCAAACAAACACACGCTGGTCTCAAGTATGCAGCCAACAAACACATCTGTCTTTTGTTCTTCTGGTGTGCAAGCAGCCTTGATCAACGTTCCCTAAAGCTTCCCATTCATGATTGATCTCCATTATCAAACCTATGTTGCTTCCAAAAGATACTTGCTTTAAGACATACTTGAAACAACAAGCTTGAATCAACAAGAGCTCACCTAAGAGCTTGAATCAATAAGGTTTCTCCTTGAGACAATTCTCTTGCATTGTCTGTTCTGACAATCTTTATATGCTTACCAAGTTGTGTTTCAACATAACAGTAAAAATTTCTTAAACAAGCCAAAAAATCAGATTTGTGCTTGATTAAAAAAATCCATGTGTATCTAGAAAAATCATCAACTATAGTGATGAACATAGTACAATTGGTTTTTGTAGCAAATATCTACATGTATAAGCTCAAATACATCATTTGTTTTTATTGAGCTCTTATTAAATGCTAATCTAGGTTGTTTTGCAAGGGGGCAAATGGTACACAGAAATTGACTATCAACTTTAAAGTCTAGAAACAACAACTTCATCTTATTGAAAGGCATGTGCCCTAGTTTGAGATGCCACATTTTTACATCATTAGTGATGCTGTCAATGTCTTGTGCAACAGTAGCCTGTGAACCAAAGTTGTTAAGAATCCTGTTCTGAGCAGGTTGTAGATAGTATAAGCCTTTGATGTTATTACCAAGAAACAAATTCTTCTTCAATTTCTCATGTATGATACACTTATTATCATAAAAACCAACATTACACTTCAATTGAGCAGTAAGTTTTTGCACTGAAATCAAATTGAAATGAAATGTTGGAACAAATAAAACCTCTTTGAGGCATAAAGCATTAGGTAAAGTAACATCTCCAATAAATTCTACTCTATTCTTCCTTCCATCAGGCACAGTTACACTATGCATTTTGTTTAGCAAAGGTCTCACCGAAACAAATAGGCTCGGTTGGTGGCACATATGATCTGTTGCCCCCGAGTCTATGATCCAATTAGACTTATTAAACAAATTAAATGATTTACTTGTCAACTGTGCTAAATTTGAAGTGTGAGACACCTCCTGGACATCAGAGGTGGTGGATTGTTTATTGAGCATGCTCATAAGTTGAGAGTATTGCTCCTGTGTCAGTCTTTTTTCAGAGGACCTGCTGCGTGTGTCATTTGTGGCATTGTTAGCCTTGCTAGTAGTTTCTTCCTCTTTTCTCCAAGTTTTTTTTTTATACTTTGGTGGATAGCCATAGATTTTCCTGTACTTCTCCATGGTATGTCCTTGCATCTTACAATGATCATAGTATGTGTTTTGCCTCTTATTATTTGAGTTCTTGTATCTATTCTCCATGAACTTTTTTTTCTCAACTCTATGTGCCATGGACACTTCTTGAACTTCACTTTCATCATGAGTGCTAATACCTTGGTGCACTTGTTCTTGAACCAAAATACAATAAATCTCGGACAAAGTAGGTAGATCTTGCATCATGATAAGACTACTCCTAGTTTGCTTATACTTTGCATCTAACTTCATCAAGAATTGAATGACTCTTGCTCTTTGCTGGCTTTTAATGGTCTTTTGCGTGAGTTGATACTCACAGCCAGAGCAAGTGCATGAGGCTATGGGATCAAGTCCATCCAATTCATCCCACAACTCTTCGAATTTTGTAAAATAATCTTTAATGGACATGTCAGGGGTTTGGAATGTCTTGCTTAGGGCTTTTTGAATAGTAAATAACTAGGCACTAGATGTTGTCCAAAACGTTGCTCACGTTTCTCCCAAATTTCCTTTGTTGTATTAAGCCATATGATGGTCTTGTATATCTTTTCATCCACAGCATTGAGGAGCCACCCTATGATCACATCATTCACTCTATCCCAAGCCGTTGCCAATTCTTGTTTATGCACAGCCCTCTTGACACTCTCATTGACAAAACCCAACTTATTTTTCCCTAATAAGGCAATGGTAATGGCTCTTTTCCAAGCCTTGAATCCAGTTCCTGAAAATATGTTTGTGACAATCTTTAGGCTTGTGTCTGTGTGATGCAAGTAATAAGGGCTAGAAGGATTCATGGTTGGATCTATGATTTGCTGTTTATTAGCCTTGTTAACCATTTTTTTATGGTTCTTGATGGCACGTTTTAGGCAGAGGAGAAGGGTGAATCAAGAAACACAGAAGAGGAGAAAAAATGGTCAGAACAGATGATGCTCTGATACCATGTTAGAATTTGTGCAAGAGATAAAAAAAAAAAGAGTATTGTATTGATTGATTAAGAAGTTACGACAAGAGTGATACAAGGGGTGCTTTATATAGCACACAAGACTTAAAGAAAGACAGAAAACTAAGCCTAGCTGTCAGTAACAAACGTTAGTTATAACTAACTTCTTAACAAAACTAATCAGCTAATCTACACCCTTGGATAAGAGAGGTTCACACCCTAGATCTTGGAGTACACGGATTCTGCTACCTTTGCATACACGGATCACCAAACAAACACAAGCTGGTCTCAAGTGTGCAGCCAACAAACACATCTGTCTTTTGTTATTCTGGTGTACAAGCAGCCTTGATCAACGTTCCCTAAAGCTTCCCATTGATGATTGATCTCCATTATCAAACCTTTGTTGCTTCCTAAAGATATATGCTTTGAGACATACTTGAAACAACAAGCTTGAATCAACAAGAGCTCACCTAAGAGCTGGGAACAACAACTATGTTTAACACTATCATCTTCATTATGATCCTGTAAAATTACTTAATCGGGTCACCTAAAATAAAAACTTAAAATCTTTTGAGTTTTTTTCCAATTTAATTTGCCAATAATAAACACAAATTCAATGAGACGGTCTTACGGTGTTTCTTTTGGGTTTGCCATGTACATTTAGTGTGTTAAAGCGATTATTTATAATTTTAAAGTGATCAATTAGGAAAATAGGCTAATTATACTTTTTATTTCCCCAATGTAGGCTTCAAGAAGGATGGGTTAGATGAGAATTGAATTCATAA
This sequence comes from Amaranthus tricolor, assembly GCF_026212465.1. Lineage (NCBI taxonomy): Eukaryota > Viridiplantae > Streptophyta > Magnoliopsida > Caryophyllales > Amaranthaceae > Amaranthus > Amaranthus tricolor. The sequence continues at coordinate 3,145,435 of NC_080061.1, forward strand.
CCTTTTTGGAAAGTGAAATTTATTCTCCAACTGACAAGATATGATTCTTAATATGATTGTTATTTTGTTTTTTGAAGAACAAGAAGTTTTTTATTTTTTGCACTATTTTCATTCAGAAAGAAAGGAAAATGCAAATTTCTCGAACATCATCATCATCATACTTGATGTATCCCGCCCATAAAAATACTATTAAAAGTTATTAAAATTTCACGAACAAATCAGCAAAATGATTAAAAGTTTAATAGATTACACTTAAATACTCTCAACTCTGAAGTAGATTGAATCTAATCTTTTCATTAACTAATCTTTTTATTAATGCTAAAATACTCACTAAGAACTAAAAATAACACTAGTACTATTGTTTTTCAATCTCTAAGCTAGTGTATAATTTTCAATAAGAAAAATCAACTAAATTTTAGGACATAATCTTGTGTGTATATCATAAAAAGGTTCGTTTCTATTAAATGTTCATCACCACCGAAAAATTTAATACCATATTGTGAAGAAATGAAAACATAATAAAATTATTAAACATTTTAAGAGAGATTTTCGTTTTCAATTATTATTCCCAACTGGCCCTAAAAGTCTTAACAATGCTTATGTAATAGTAGAACTCGGAAAATAAACAGAATAAATCAAGAACGTCTTTAAATAAACAACAACTCTTGTGAAAGTCCGTCCTTTTGAGAAAACGGTCCTTTCTCAAGCGGCCCAATAGATTTTTAAAAAATCACTTCTTGTACACGTTTATAATGTGTGAAGTAGGTGAAATATGTATTTATAGTATGTGTAATAGGTGTTTATAGTACTTCAAGACTTCAAGTAAATGTTAATCTGTTTTCGTAAACAGCTAACTCACATATCATAAACATCAACTTCATAGTACATAAGCACCTATTTGACATATCATAAAGATCTATTTCATATCACAATACCATAAAGTTTATAAAGTAGTTCAACTAGGTGTTCTTGGTAGTTATAATAGGTATTTGTTATTAGTAAAATAAATGTCTATGATATGTGAAGTTCGTGTTTATGATTTGTAAAAATAAGTATTCACCTCTTTCCATGTTTTTTTTTTAATTTGGACCCGGCTTAAAAAACAGTCTATAAGGGCATGCTTGGATTTGGTGTAAATATTTAAGGGATAAGAAAAAGTCAAAGTAAGAAAACGAAATTGATAAATGAGAAATTACTGAAATTTGATTGTTGTAAAGGTGAAAGAATGGTTACAAAATAATGAAAAATGAAAAGAGCTCTCAATTAGTAGGGTAAATATTTATCCTATGGGAGGATGAGAATATATTTCCTCCATTATAAGAAAAATTATCTTCTTTTACCTTCACTATTTTTTATTTTATATTCATTTACGTTCTTCAAAACTATTTCAACTACATCAAATATATTTATAATTGCTTTTATTTCATTAGTTTGACTTTATTTTCCCCTTAAATATTTACACTCAATCCAAGCATGCCCTTAATAATCTTCTCCCAACAATTTTTGTTAGATAAAACGGCAATAACAAAGTAAATTACAATATTAGTAATTATGAAAGAGACTTCACAACTTTAAGACTTAAAAGGCTCCAAAAGATTAGATTAATTCCACGGTAACTTAAAACTCAATTCAACTCAAGCTTATAACCCCACATCTATCAATCAATATCAAATTCCAGCAAATTATTAGGATCTTAAATGAATCCAAACAAGAATCAAGTTTTTAAAAGTAATCTTTTAACTCAAAAAATTGCACCCTTTTATTAGTAGTATAAAATTAATTTGTAATTAAAAAATAAAACAAAATGGAAGAAACGAGTTTAATAAATAAACAAAGAAAAGAAGTTTGTAATTATTAAAAAAAAGTACATAAAATAAACTTAAATAAACATAGGTTGAAACCGATAAAACTAGGCTCCAATATTAAAATTCATCAGACCATTTAATTTTCTCTGGAAATCAAAACTAACTGTAGGAGTACCAACTTAAAAATGTTGGTGATGGAGATTTAAAAAATGGAGATGAAAAGAAAGACCAGGTTACACTCTTACTCTCCGGGCACTCAGGCCTACCAATTTGATTGATAAGAAAGAACACAACAGACAACCAAAAAACATTGCTAAGTGAAACATCTAAAAGATTTACATCCTTAATAGAGAAAAAATAAAACACATTGTTCCCGTCAAATATCCTTTTTGTAACTGATGAGCTCCTCAACATCATCAATGAGTCTTTAAATATTAAAAAAGAAAGAAAAGGAAAGAGCCAAAAATAACTAAGACGACAACGGACAAAATCTCAGTTTGCACCCAAAGTTGGGAACTGGTTGGGATCTTCAATTGAAGGAGCTGACGCATGGTTCATGCCGTATCCTCCGCCATAACCACCTCTACCACGACCTCTTCCTCTTCCACCGCGCCTGTAGTAGCCGTCACTACCATCGGCAGGCTTCAGGAATTCATTTATGCTCACGGACTGCATTATGACATAAGAAAAAACATATGAGAAAATTCAATATAGAGAGATCAATATTATTGATCGTAATACAAAGCACATCAGATGTCTGTGCAAGTCGCACTAAAAGTCATCTACGCAGTAGCTAAAAAAAGAATACCTTCTTGGCCCTTTCTTCCTTCTCCGCAGCCTCTTTTCTCTTGTCCTTGTCAGAACCCTGTCGAAAAATATATAGTATTTGCTTTAAAAGTGCCATAAAGATTATATTGTTCGATATATTCATAATCGGTTTCAAAGTAATGGATGATTATTAATATACCAAATCTGGTGTTCAGAGTGATGCTTTAATCTTTGGTCATCACATACAAAGAGGGAAATTTATCAACACGCCAAAAGAACAAAAAACTCACAAGGGAAAAACAAGAAAAGGCAACTGACCAGCTTAATGAAGACCTCATCATCAATCTTCTTCTTTGAAACCAGCTGCATTGATTCAAACTCCTTGTCCATATAGACCTTTCTTTCCTCGCCCTTTAAAGCTAACAAAGCCTTTCTCTTCTCCTCCAATACTTTCTCATACTCCTCAAGTGTCATTTGCTGATACATTAAAAATTATGCCCACGTAAGATACTGTTGTTCCATACAAGTTCTATTAAACAGCTATCAACTATTTAACTGGACAACAGCATGAGGATTGGAAAAGTATTCAAGTATAAATTTTAGGATATGTGACCGCCGTCTTAGTTTTGGATTTGGGTACAAGGATAGGTAAATCCAAAGAGTATTTTATTAAAGAAGCATTCTAAATAGAGGTGATGTGGTTAAATTCTCCAATCTCCCTACATCTCTAAGAAATTGCCACATTTTTCATTTTAGTTTGTTACTTTAACTTTACAACATTTTTGTTTTTGGTAATGTCCCCATGACTTTCTTTAATTCTTATTTACACTTCTCTCATTTTCTTTCGCCATTAATTCTACCCACACAATTTAGTGACACCTAGCAATTTCTTAAGATGTGTGCCAAATAATGGTGTTACAATCTCAGGGATGGACGGAGCAATGTTTTAAATATCCAAAAAAAGACGGGAATATAGTTCAAGCTAAACTACTATGGGCCCAAAACCTGATTAACAAACAAGAAGTCAAACCCAAGGCATAAAAGAAAGGAGAGCGGAAAAAGAAAGACATAGAAGTTAGAAAAGAGAAGCCCGTAGAAAGAATATATGAGTACCACACATGTCCCCTTAATGGAGGTTTCATTAGGTATATCAGAAATCGGCCATCATCACTGTGATTATCTCAGGACTTTGCAAAAGTAACGTTAAAATGCAAATAAAAACACTTAAGTCCACTTAAAAACAATTTTAGTCCAGCAAAAGAAAGGAATTCATGTGTGTGTGTTATGCACAGAACACCTGCGCTACGAAATAGTCTCTCCATGCCTCAAGCATTACAATGCTCGCAAAACCTGAGATGACTGAAGAAAAATTGAACACACCTTTTCTTCAGGCTCCACTTCAGCCTCTTTTTCAGGGTTCTCCTTTTCAACATCAACGTTTTCCTCTTCTCCTGCTGGCTTCTCAGCTGCTACAACTGCTTCATTTTCCACAACAGGTTCCTCGGTCACCCTAAAGAAGTAAAAAAGGTAAGGGCATGTAACAGAAAGATTATGCCAATTATTGGTAGATCTAAAGAATATTTAAAACTCACAGAACAATCTCATCAGCGGCAGTGCCCCAATTTCCACGACCAGCACCCTCACGTTTAACTTCACCCCTATTAAAAATAAAGAATCACATAATCATGATTAATAACTAAAATTGAAGGGAATCAAATAACATGAAACCAGTAAGGCTTAATTGTAAAAGTACTCACCCCCGCCCAGTGCCACTACGGCGTTCATAAATCCTCCGAGGGCGTTCCCCATCAGCAGCATCTCCACTACCAAAGCCACCATGTCTTCCTCCACGATAACCACCACGAGGACCACCATAACCTCCACGCCTCTCAGTTGGTCTGTCTCTTTCCTCCTTGTATCCCATGGCAGCTCCATTGTCATTGACAAATGCATCATCATTGTTTGCAAAGTCTCGATTAGCTCCACCCGGACCTCGCCCACGCCCATAGCCACGACCACCACGTCCACCTGCACCTCTTCCACCTTCATTTCTTGCCTCCCTTACTGAAAATGAAGAAGTTAAACTTATCAGATTAAAGTTCATAGAGAGGCTGGTAAGTGATAAGTGATAACCGAAGAGATGAGAAAAGTGAAACAAAACACTAAGACTTGTAAACATGAAAATCAAACAATTGAACACATCAGATTAAGTGATAACTTCATGTCTGCAATTGAAACACATTTCAATCAGAGAAATGTAATTTAGTTCAAACACATCACGCCATAACTTAGAAAGCATCTCCCTCCCGTACTACCTGTTCAATTTTAATTCTAGTAGACATGGCATTTCATGTCATATAACATAAAATGTATATTTGCAATTATGTTTAATATAATAGCCTACCGCACAACATGTAAAAACAGCCTCAGAGGTACTATCTTGATGGAGCCATAGCTATGAGAGCAACACCCACACTTTGTAATGAATAAAAAAAAGTTAACTCCCCTCAAATTCAGATAGTAACATGACTATATGAGCCAAACTCTTTTGAACAAAACTCCCCTTGAAACTATAACTACATATTACTTTTGTTGATGAGATTCATGAACAGATGCTCCAGAAGACAAATTAAGCATTTCATAACCTCATGATTAAACAGATCTTTTATAGACAAGACGAAAACCACAACTAAGGTAAAATCAATTATTTATGTATTGGGTGAAAGAGTTCAATACTACTACTTATCATAAATCAAAATAATATTCAAGCAGAGCCAATAGAATTTCGTGTCAAACAGTACTATAATGAACATAGACTCAGCACAACTTCACGTCAATGATTAACATAAATTGGAAACAAATTCCTTTAATACAAAAACTAGTTAGAAGTTGCCAAAATACACAACAGCTCCTACGATAAACACTGCCACCTCAAAACTACTTCAACATCAAACAAAATTTACAAATGGTAGCATTCATTGTCATTCAACTCATGGACAAAACCAAACCGCAATTTCTTATCTTTTAAGACATCAATAACACAAAGGAAGCACTTTTAACTCCAGAAAAACAACTGGCAAACCAACAAAAGTAGAAGATAAGCAAAGCAACATAAGACCAACAAACAAACATTAATTTATCATCATTCAATATATAAATCAAAGGACACAACAAAGAGCCTCACAACCCTTTGAAAAACATCAACATTCATTCACAACCAACTTATTCACATCAATAAAATAAAGGGATTAAATAGGATAGTTTCGACCAAACACTTGCCACTGCCAGAAAAACAGAGCATATCACAAACAATTAAAGTATAAGATTCATTTTTGTTAATTAACAATTTAAAAGTCAGTTGAACTTATAAAACAACCACGTGAAAAAAAAAAAGAAAAGAAGAAAAGGATAACCAGCTAAAAATCCACTTACACTTTCCAGAAAACAGAGATACACAAATCTAAAATCTAAAATCGAATTCAGAACACCGAAATACATAAACATTTATTCAATCGATTAATCGATTAATGAAAATAAACTTATAATAGAGTCAATTGATAAGATTTAAAAGTCTCCTTCAAAATAAAATTATTGTTACCAGTAGAGCATAAACCCTAAACAAGACATCCACAAATCCAGAATAAAAAACACTCTTTTTCATCAAAAAAATAAAGTAGAACCTTATTATAACAATTCATTCAATTGAAAATAAAAAGGAGAGAAAGTTACCAGCTTGAGAAGGAGGAACAGGCTTAGATGGAAGCTTAGCCGGCTTAGTTACGGCGGCTTTAGCGGCTGCTGGAGCTTTCTTTTCACCAACAGCTGCAGTGACTTTGAGCTCATGAGCCGCGATTAGAAGCGAAGGATCCTCAGCATCATCGACTAACAAATCGAAAGGATTTGCGGTCGCCATTTTTTCTTTGAGAAATCCTCGAAAAAACCCTAACTTTTTCGACCTTGAAGATAAAACCCTAATAAATTATTGAAATGAAATTCTAGTTTACAGAATCCATGGATTTCGTTTTAAGGATGAATTGGCAAAAAGAAAATTTTGTGAGAGAAAGAGTTAGTTTAGAGGGAACGACGAAGAAGAGAAACCCTATAGCGGCAGATAAATGGGGCAGAAGATTGAACCGAATCTTAAAAACCCTAGTTAGATATGTTATGGTGTGTCTGGGCACACCGTAAGGTCTTTGTTTTTATTAGTATGATTTTATTTATTACAAAGTGTAAATAGTGTAATGCCCGTGCTATACACGGATTGTATAAACTTGAACTTAAAAAAAAAGTTATAAATCATTGTTGGACAGTGTATCACATATCGTTTAAATATTTTTAAGACTACAAAAAATTTAATATTAGAATTCTTCATTTTTCATACTTAACACGGGTTTATATCTAATATTCTTATTGTCTTATATAAATTAAGAAATTATAAAAAATTATCCAATATTTTTATGATTTTTCAACAATAGTATCACTTAAAGTTGTTAACATCGGGATTCTACTTAGAATCGTTTAGAGAGGTAGAATTGAATATTAGAATCGTCCGATTCTACAAAAAAAACTTAAATATATTAAAAACATCTAGTTTCTTATCATTATTATCCATTTTAAAAATTTTAAATTTATGAACTAAAGGTTCTTTAACTTTAGTTTAAGAATATAACAAAAACTTTTTAATAATTAGTTTAAATTTTCATACCGATTAAGAAATTTATTTTTTAAAAAGTTTTCATTATGGAACATTTAAAGTCTATGTGTATATGTGAAAGAGATTAGTAAAAGATGGTACATAAGAAAAATTAGTAATAATTGATACTAAATTTGTAGAATCGGATCATTAAATCGTAGGATCGTAGAATCGTGTTACGATCCTACCTCTAAAAATTTTATTCCAACTAGAATTGTAAGATTCTACAACTTCAAGATTTTACATACGATTCAAATCGCTTGCTTGTTTATGGATCGTAAATCAGAATCGCAATTTTAACAACAATGGTATCACTAATTGATTAACCATTAATAATCTGAACATTGGATGATATTTTCTCATATTAAGCTTGTGTAGCAAATGACCTACTAATTGTTACAAGTCATTTACCAAATAATAAAACATAAGTAAAAAAAATTTTTAATGTAAACGTATACGACTTTATCAATTTATATTACCATAATATAGTCCAACAAAAAAATTATTAGATACATTGATGGGCTAACATATATTGATATTACAACTTTACACCCAATATACGTGAGATCAAATAAAAATTTAATTTTTACATAATCTTAAATTCTCCATGTTTGATCATTAATATCTTAATACTTATTATAATTTTAGTGATATGTTATCTAGTTTTGAATCGGGTCAATAGTATTCGGAAAAGGTTGGAATTTCTTCTTATACTGTTTGAATGCAAATCAAACATTTTTCAAATTCTGAAAAATAAGTGGGGAATAATGTGTGACTAATTTACTGTATTATTATTGCAATTGTGAGAGTTATTATTTGAATGTTAATTTATGAAAAATCTTTTTTCAATATAGATTATCATAATTATTATTCGAATATGAATTTATTTGATTTCAAAAAGCAAAAGTACTTTAGCTTGTAAGGAAAATCTCATTAATTAATATAAAGGCTCTAATTAACATCTTTTGAAATAATTTTTAAGCAAACCACATGACAACATGTAAAGGCTCTTCAACTCTAATTCTCCAACTGCCATGTGGCAAACTGATTATTGAATTAGAGTATTATATGATATTATATGATAACAAATAACAGATCTAAAACCATTAACGAAAAATGATTTATAATGTAAATTTTAATGATATGTATCATGTCATTACCATTGTATTGAAAATTCAATCATAAAAAATTTTTCTTCGTTACACCTCATGTTGAAGTTATAATGAATTGGTATGGAATTGTGAAGAACATGAGTTTGTTGAAGGAGAATAAATATGATCTTTAAATTTATAAGAGGTATTCTTACCAAAATTATATTAACATTTATTACCATTTTCACTTTAGTACCGGTTACCAAACAGGCCATTAATAGTTTTGTTTAATGATTGAATTAACAAAAAAACAATTATATTGGTTTTTGTTTTCCGAAAAAATTACTTTAGAAGGTTTAATATAAGTTAGACTCCACTTTAGGAACCCCAATTTATACGCTAACAAAACATTTAGTATAGTAAAAGAATAAAAAGGCAAATATGGAAATAGATAGACAATATTGGAAACATTATATCTGAAAATGAATAACAATGCCAACAAATAATAAATTAGCCAATAAATTAGCCTAAAATGAAAAATTAGCTAATATACAAAAGCTAATCTAACTAACAAATGAGAAATTAGCTTATGAACAAAAGCTAACCTAACAAGCTGATATTATCCTATAAACAAAAACCTATTACCTAGTCATACTAATATATCTAATTACTGCATTATAATCTAAATTAGAGGTAATTAAATAAAACATGAAACTAATTAATACTAAAATAAAATTAATTAGGTATTGAGATTCTTTATATGCTTTGAAACTGATGCTTTTATCTAAAAATCATATTTTTCTTCAAGCATGGGAACGAATTCCGACGGAACCAAACACTTCTCGTTTGTATATAGCTTTTCTTGGATTAATGTTGATGACAAAATTGAAAACCTGTCCTCCTCCTCACTATCATCCTGTAAAATTATATATTCGGAACACATAAAACAAAAACTTTAAAACTTTTGAGTTTTTTTTTTAAATTTTGTTTGCTAACAATAAACACATTATTTATGAGACGATTTTATGGTGAGACTATTTCTATTTTTATAATAAAAATATATACATTACATGTTGGGCCTTTGTTGAGATTAGTGCTTGAAATTGACAGTTTAAGTATTAAAATTGGTTTTTTACTTTTTAGAATAAGCAATTTAAAGTTGGTTTTGAGTAACTTAAAAAGACTTATTAGGCTGAGCTGGTGGTGGTCTCATACATAAGGTCGTTGTACAGGAAGACTGTTAAAGTTTAAAACATATAGTAACCATAAATAATAGAGCCTTTTTTTATTTATAAAGGCTCGTTTTCGGCCTTGTTAAACTCTTTTCTAGACCGTTCCATTTAAATCGTAGTAAAATCTGTTTTCGGCCTGACCTATTTCAACCAAACCCTTACAAAACCGTCTAAAAACGTGGCGTGGAATTCGACTCGCTGAACACCCATAATAGCAAAACCATAACAATAAATGTACTTGGTATAATAGCAATATAAAACTATAAAAATTTAAAAACTATTAGTCTTCTCTTTATACTCAAACCATCTTTTAAAATTTATAGCTTATTTTGACAAATTACAAATTAAATCAATTAGTAATATAATTACAATTATAACTTATATTAAACGCGCCATAAAAAGTTTATATTAGATCCACATATTCCTTGTTCATAATTAACACTTACATCTTGGCACATCAACTTACAAAACTAAAACACAAATAACTTTCATGATACATTTTCAAATACTTCGAAAATCAGAATTTTAGGTTAAATGGTCGAAATTTTATAATTTGACTAAAATGTCGTAGACTTTGGTATTTTAGTGGGTGTAATTCGACAAAAATAAACATTAAAGTTATAATTTGCAAATGTTTAAAACTTTAAAGTTGTAATTTTCAAATCATTTAAATTTGATATAAATATATTTTTTTTCATACAAATTGAAAAAAATATAATTAAAGTTTAACTCTAAAATCTATAAACATGAAATAGAAGTAGAATGGATAGAGCGTATACAAAAAGGAAAAAAACAAAAAAATAAATAAATAATTTTATGGTACATCCAAAAAAAACACAACAAATAAAAACCTAAAAATATATACTTCCTTTTATTTAATTTACTTGTCACATTTATTTTTTACACTTATCGAGATGATATTTTAATTTTTAATATTTTTAATTGTGTAAAATTAAAAATTATGAAAAATTGATAATAATAATAATAATTGTGTTGAGAGGAATGAATAAAAATCCCATTTGACTATAAGAATAATTAGTGAATAGTAAAAACAATACATGGGACAAATATGAAGATTAGGAGGGAGTAATAATAACAAGAATAATTAATAAAAAAAAAAACTGTTTTTCTAAATAAGTACTCTGAATTTGTTAAACTCGAATTAATATTTCTTTAATAATTATTATAATAATTGAAACAAATTTATCAATTTTGTAAGCATTACCTATGTAGCTGGTGAATAGGTATTAAAAAACTGTAAAAAAAAAAAAAAAAAATACCTGATGTAAATTTTTGTAAGACCTAAGAATTTCCAATTGAGTTTGCATAAACTTAACATATTTAGAAGCAGCTTCAAACATTTGAGCAGTATTCATTTTAGAACCTCCTGGAACAAGCTTTCCTAATTCATTTGTCTTATCTTTGATTTTCCTTCTTCTTACTCTTGCAGCTTTACTCTGTGCTTTTGTTCTCTTATCATTAACCTGAACTATACTTGTACTTTCTCCAAATCCTTCATCCAATAAACCATTATTACCCACAATATTACAAGTATTATAATTACAATTATTGTAATTGGGATTAGCCTGATCTTTTATCGCAAAATCCCCATTAAAATCAGGACCAAAACAGGGGTTAAAAGCTCTTACCCTCTGTCTTTGGGGGAAATTAATGGTTTGAGTTGGGTAATCGGGTTCAGAAGGGGGATTATTGGGTATAAAAGACCCATCATCATGATTATGATTATCATGATCAAAATTTAGCGTTGGAGGAATATTGAGCAGATCAAGATCATGATCATATAAGTGTAACAGAGGATCAACACAGAAGAAATCGGAGTCAGGAATCGGATATAAGATTTCATTAGGGTTTTGAAATTGGAAATCTTGTTGTTGAAAAGGGTTAATTTGATCGAGAAAGTAGTTAGGATTTTCACAATTTATGGACATTTTTAGCTGATTTGATTGTGTTTTTCAAGCTCAAGAAAGGAGCAAAAATAGGGTTTTTTGAGAGAGAAATAGAAAGGGAGGAAAAATAGGAGTATTATTATTAATTATTGATCGATTGAATGACGGGAAAATAACAACTGCTTTAAACTGGTAGAAATAAATAGAGAAAATTTCGGAGAAATAACTGTCTATGAAATGATTTGGAGTTAAGGTTTGAGTAGTTACTAATTAATGATATGCCGGAGTTAAAAACAAAAATTCTTATTACCGTGCCCACTTAAAAATATTTTTTAAAAGTGTTTAAATTTATATTAATTTATTTTAATTTTAATTTAGAGTCTTCAAATCATATTGTGAACCAAAAGAATAGTAGGTCTAAGTAGAACTAGAAAATAAAACAATAGTCTCTAGTTCTTACTAAAAGTTATTTTCTAAAATAGTTTCTTATAAAGAAAAAAAATTTAACCAAATTTATTTGAATTTGATTTGAAAACTTCAAACATAAAAATTAGACTGAAAAAATAATTGGTATATACATCATATAACATGTGATACATAGAATCAATTATGATACAATGATATAGATACAAAATCGCAACAAAGAATTAAAAGTCAGCTTTCTCCTTTAAATATGTCTAAAATTATCATTTAGTTGTATGGGTCAGGGGAATTTAGAAAAAAATAGGATTACATGGTTGAAATATTTAGGACGACATTAGGAGTTCACTTGTTTATCTATTCTACTAAAAAAAGTTGTTCCCAATAAAAACGAGAAAAATCTAACAAAATATCAATTGTAATTTATCTACTTTATGAGAAGGATCCACAAAATGTAAGGATAATTTTGAGTATTCCAGTATTAAGAATTTTTTTGAATTAACGAGACAGAGTTAAAATTGTTATTAACAAAATTTCTAAAAATAAATCAACGTCCAACGATAATTTTATATCCAAATGTTCATTATAACTTTTCTTCTTTAGTTTTTAATGTTATTTTAATCAGATTGATCCAACTCTCAAATGCATCAAGTAGTTGTGGCTAGCTATAGGAATATCAAGAGAAACAATATAATTTTTACTTTTTTTTCATCGCAAATCGAGGATACTTTCAAATATTCTTCAATCCCTCAAAAAAAAAAAATTCTAACAATTGTTTTAGCTCACATTGAAGTTTGGAAAATCCAAACCAAAAACAAAGTAACTTAATGTTAAACCTTAACTACACTAGCACAACTTTGGAAATTTGTTTTCAATGAGCACCAAAATAAGAATTTTTTTCTTTATTAACACTATATAGGCAAATCGTTCGTTACTAATTAGGGTTAAGTTAATAGTTAAAAATATATTTGTGTTTTTTTTTGTTTCTAATTAGGGAAAGTTGTGCAACTATATATATTTTTTTTATGGTTAAGGTATAAATAATCGGTTTTTATAGTGCATTGGTATAAGACTCCGTATAATGTACGAAATTTTTAGTATAAAGATATAAATAAATATAATTTTCAGAAACATGTAATAATAAATATATTATATACTAACAATGAAGTACTAAATAATAATTGTTAAAATAGGGTGATATGACATTTTTATATGTGTAATAAATTTAAATAGTTTGTAAATTAATGATTTATCTGTCAAATCAGACCAGATCGGACCGTGTGCAGTTCTACTCACAATAGATCATCACTATGTCTTTGCAAAATTACACAATTGTTTTTTAAATATAAAATATAAAATAAAATATAATAAATGTAAAGTTTATTAAAGGCTAAAATGAAAAAGAAGCAACCTTTTTTTATGAGATCGTCTCACAGTGAGACGAGTACATACAAAAGGTTCATTATGCTAAAAGTTTTTATTATTGGGCTACTTAATCCAAGTATGAAGCACGTCTTACGGTGAGACCGTCTCATATAAGAATGTGTGAAAAGGAAAAAGTCTAAACTTCCGTTATTATTATAATAAAATTATTATTATTATTATTATTAAATGACGAGATAGCAAGTTTGACCATAAATTTTATAATTAATCTACTCTTGTGAGAGACCGTTTCGACGACCTCAAAACATGAACCCTATATTTAGTTGTATTTATTGGACTATTTAGTTCGTATATATAATCCTTCTCTTATCATTTCTCACAACAATTTATGTTTTATAATTTGATTTTTTTTCTTGCAAAAAGGGAGAAAAAATAACTATAATTTCCGTTTTTAGAGGTAAAAATTCTCATTCCGCCAGAAATGTCCTTCCACAATTTTCTCATGTTTTAGAGTAATTTTTCTTGTCTTCTATGCTGCCGTTTGACTGAGCATCCCTCTTCCCTAATATTTCTCCCATTTTAGAGTAAAAAGAGGAAACTGAAAAATAAATTAAAAAAAAAGGTAACAGAAAAATCATAATAAATTTCTAAATGAAATAATGCAACAACTGCGTTGATGACCTAAATTGGATCAATAAGGGTCATACGGTTATAACTGGTACTATGTACAAGCAAGGGCGGATCTATAATCAATCAATGTTGTCAAGTGATAACGTTAAATTTGTTATATACCAAGAAATATTAATATATTTGTTGGTTAAATTAGCTTTTCATAAGTTTTAATATGTGACAATATTAACTCAAGTTCAACCCTAACTAAGCATTTTTCTTTTAATATTATCAACATCTATTAGAGTTTGGTGCAAATAAATAAAAAAAAACGCAATAAAGATCAAAAACAGAGATTGCAAAACAAGAGAAACGATACAAGAATTGGGAGGTAGAGAAAATCCTAATATCAATGTGATATTAGACTATAAAATCCAAACTTAATATTAAATGAATATTTTGCTTTTTTGAATATTGATTACAATCTATAATCCACTCTATACAAGAATCCCCTTAGAATTGTTTAAGATGAGAGAAGAGAACAATTTCCCCAAAACCTCTCACTAAACCCTAAGAGTTGATTGTGGCTCTCTACTCAATTCCCAATTGCTATACACAAATGATCTTACATACTATCATGTACAAAAATATACAATAAGCCTTATGTAGGGCTTCGGAACCAGATGAGAAGTTATATAAGGATGCCCACAAACTAAAATGAAAAATAAAACAAAATCTCACCGAACATTCGCTCGACCAGGTCGAGCAATATTAGTGAGGTCGAGCGAGAGATCAAAATGTAGACAGAAGCTTCTGATCTCTTGCTCGACCAGTTGAGCAACCAGGCCAGGTCGAGCCTGGGTCGAGCGTACAACAGGTTCCAATTAGAACAGTTTCAATCCATCACCATTCATCAATAATCCATATAACACCTCAAACATCCAAGTGACATATACGTCACATCCAATGTAGAATTGGGCTTTATTGAGTCACCAAATCTAACAACATATTTTTTTCTAAATTCATTCATCATCGTCTTCATCATCATCATGATACCCATTGTATCACGCTCATAGGCAATTATGATTACGATTTAGGGAGGAATAAAACGACAACTCATACCCATAAAGGAGAGTGCGGCCCTAAATTCACGAGTGTCTAAATCTCGAGGATTTATAATAAAAGAATTGAAGTAACATGGCAACTCAGCTAGTAGCTTAACAAGTAGTAGTGATTGTGTCTTTGGGTAAGAGGTTGGCCGGGGGAAGGGGCAGTGAGAATTTAAACTAAATCATGTTTTTTTATGAAAAAGCATTATATGCCTCAACTAAGATAAGACCTGATTCTCAAGTGTTGATTGTTTTATTTGTACGACTAAGATACACAAATGGACATGAAGCGTCTCAAAAATTATCATCCTAGTAGCAATGTCAAACCGACCAAGGCTTAGTGGCTAGTCCTTCTGAGAAAACATATCTAAATTTAGAGTTGTATGGCAACCACTCAATTATTTGAGACACTTTCTTGCCGTTCTTAAATTCTAGACATCGCTGAATCGAGTCCTGGAGCTTCTTATCAACAGTCTTGCAAACCCATTTGAGAAGTTCGTCTGATCCCATGGCAGTTTCTCTTGAGAGCCTTTCGAGCATTTTCGGCAGAAACACTTTCTTCGACTTCTTTACCAATATGTTGCCGTTAAGAAAGTCTGTTTTCGCCTGTTCTAGCTCATCTCTGACATTGGCCGCTGTATAGACCTTCAGCTGCATGACATATACCCATTAATTTACACAACATGATTATGCTAATGAAAGTTGAGTGGACGATTCTGTGCAAGAAAAATCTGATCTAATTTGCCCCTGGGCATCAGTCTGTGACCACAAATCAGCTGGGCCAGAGCCCAGACACTATGATCAGGATAGCCAAAATGCCCCATATCTAAGATAAGGTCGGGCCAAACCCCGGGCCACTTGCTCATGACGCTCATGGTAATAACCCGGTTCTGGCCATACTCAATCAAAAGTAAACAATAATAGACAAAGAGACGATGAACATAGAATATTGTCATGGTTTAGGTCTTTAGTGGATGAAAATAACCAAAATTTCCAACGCTGAACTTTTCAGATAACTAATAAGACCTCTGCCTACAACCGAGATTGACATGTTCATAACAAACGGCGTTCATATATGGTTAAATAATGTAAATTTTGGATTTAATCATTGTATTATGATAGTCAATTATGGAGTAGGGACAGAAGTGAGTTACCACTGGATCAGAAAAGGCTCCACTGCAGAGTGCAAAGCATACAAGAGACTTCGAATCAGGAAGACTGAGTTTTGAAATAAGGAGTTGCTTCTCTTCTCCAGATTTTTTTCTAAAGGCTGTTGATAATATGGTTTCAATCCACTGTAAAACACAAGATAAATTGATTAGTAAAGCCTGAAGACATGTTTCATCAAATTTGTCAATTTAACTAAAACGGGATTTTAGGAACATGACAAGAATACAAAAAGAAGCTTCTACAAAGTTTAGGT
The DNA here is from genome assembly GCF_026212465.1 of Amaranthus tricolor. Lineage (NCBI taxonomy): Eukaryota > Viridiplantae > Streptophyta > Magnoliopsida > Caryophyllales > Amaranthaceae > Amaranthus > Amaranthus tricolor. Next base: position 3,161,875 of record NC_080061.1, read on the forward strand.
AATCATTAAAGCAGACATAAGAATGATAGTTTATTTAATGTATTTCGGGGCTTCAACCAAGAAATTAAGCTTTTGGTTGTAATAATTGATTCCTTGATATGGTATCAGAGCTCAGTGACTTCTACGTGTTGATATGATAAGTAGTCAACAATAAGCGACGTTTCAAACTAAATTTAGCATTCACAAGGAAATTACGCATCCCTAAACCAATACCGCAATCTATTCAAGTACACCACTGCAAAAAAAAGTGTTGGAGGATGATTTTAAGAAATTATATGATGTTTGCATAAATGAAAGGTTTCCAAATAGATAACCAGGAAGAGAAATTCGTGAAACATTTCAATCACTTCTTCACAGGGCGGCCAACTACAAAAATAATGACATTCTTATTACATTTTGCGCTAGCCCACTATGAAATTAAAACCATGATTATCAAATATTAAGAAGCAATCTAGCCAGATGCAGTTGCATGCAACAATCTCTAAGTTGTACTTGTGATCACTAATAGGCAGAAGAAATTACCCCGCCGATTCGAGGGGGACGGATGCAGAATATTGTGTGTTCTATGGCATTTGCAGTTACGAGAATGCCACCAATGTTGTAGGCTGCCTGCACTACACAGAGAAACCTATCAATTCACCAGGTTGTATGATCAATGATTTATAAATTGTGAAAAAAGCTTAATTCCTCAATGATTAATCTTGTTGTAGATTTGACGACAAGAACTTCAGAAACCATTTCATATGTTTAGATGTGATGTTTAATAACATTTTTTCACAATAAGATCCAAGGATCGTATAACTTCAGAACCTCAATTGCGGTTGCCCATCACTCTAAATGCTGGTATCATCCCCTCCAGGCCAATAATGGAACGTCAACTTAGACCTCTCCACAAGAATAAGCCCAACATAGCATCGGAATAAAAATTCACAGTAAGTTTTGAAGCCCAATTTATTTATCATTTTTTTTTTACAAAGTTGGCGCCTAAAATCAAGTAATTAAAGACAAAGTAATTTGAACTAATGTAATTACGTTTTTGAGACCCCTTAATGTTGGGGGCCCTATACAGGGCACCTTAAGCATACCTAAAACCACCCTAGTTTCCAAGTCAACCGGATAAACAAGTTAGGATCCTCTCCATTACTTAAAATGTAATGGTGACTCCATTACTCAATCTAATGGTTAAAATTGCTTCATGAAGGAAAATAGGGGAGATTTTGAGATTTTATTTTTTATTCTAAAATAGTTGTCAAAATCATAGTAAGGGTAATAGAGAAAAGTAATCGAGAAGATCCTAATACCAGATAAACATCTCACCCTTCAATGCCTTTGTTCCTAGAGTATCATGAACCCTTATAGGCAGCAGAATGCCAGGATCATTTACAAGGGAAAATGTGTACCCTTAATTTAGTTAAAGTTACGAATGAATTTGTAAGCAAGGGAACCTATATAGTTCTTAAAATTTTATTTGTTCGTAATTGGTGCAAGATTTAAGGAAGGGTTTATGAAACAATATGAAAGTTATAAAATTGCAATACCTTGTGAAATAGAGCTAATCTTCTCATTGAGCTCTGAGGAATTCCGTATGCTAAAAATGCCTACAAATGACAGAAACCAAAGAGTTCTTAGGGCAAAAAAAGCAAAAAAAAAAAAAAAAAAAAAAAAAAAAAACTAGCATGTGAAACTAAATGTCAATTCATATTGACCCTTACATGCATTACGAGAGAATTATAGATGTTGATCCAAAATGCTATCTGGGCTTCTGCTTCCATTTGGCTTATATTCACTCTTTCTAGTTGCTCAACAAGTGTTCTGCAAAAGGATATGAACATTTGTATTAAAACTTCACACATATGGCATTTAGCTGTATTTAGTATAGACAAAATTTATAGGTATCAATGAATCCAAACAAAAAAAGATTCAACCCCAATGACTCAAAATATGGTGACTTAGTACTTAGGAGTTAGTACAGCACGAAATTACTGTTATTACTTATTTATAGATCCAACTAGAGATGTTTAAAACATACCCGACGACCCGATATTTACCCGAGCTTGGAACCGTACCCGACTTCAAAATGAATTCAAAATAATGTAAAAATCAATGTTGACACTAAGACCCAATATTGAACCGATTCAAAAAATCTGACCCGATGACCCAAATGAACACCTCGAAATCCAAATCTATCTTAAGTTCCAAATTCCCCTATGAAAAAAAATACATAACACTAAAACTTGTTTCACCACAATATGGTTTTGATAATGTCGCATATATCAGTACAGTCATGAGGAACATATTGTCTGCTGCATCCTTACGTGCATCGTTTAATATTGAAACCCACCTGTAGCTGGTGATTGCATAAGAAGCACGAGTAAACTGTTTTTTGTCAGTCGGTAATGAGGTTATCTCTATCATGGTTTTGGAAGTAAAATTTTTTTGATTGTCAATCTGTGGGGTGTGATCACCACAAGACTTTGAGACAGTTGGTGACTGATTATTCCCTGATTTTTCTGATGCTGTAGATGCTGCAATCCAAAGCCAGCAGTAAACAGAAGCCATGCACTTAACCATTTCTTCGGACAACTTGCTTGGACATTGATGAAGGTAATCCTTCAAAGTTCGTACACCAGAATTCTTAACTCTTTCTGGTAACTTCCCATGAACCTGAAGCTAACAAACATAAAAACTAATTAGCAAGAATCATCAAAGGAGAGGGAATTTAACTTGAACCAGGTCAGAGATAGATGAAGAAGAAAAAGTTTAATTAAACTAATTCAGCCTTTTGGCTTAATGACATCATCATCACAGCCTGATGGAAAGAACAATTCTAGGGCTTAAAGCTCCCTTTGGCCCACCTTCAATATGGCCCATAGTGCAAAAATGCAAGGGATATCTAGCCAACATGGCCAATAGTGCAAAAAATGCAGTAACGTGCACGTGTAATGCGGTTATCATGATGCCAAATATCGGCTGAAAGCATGAGATATCCCTCAAAATGGCCCAAACTGCAGTTATTTTACACCTTTATAATGTTGGAAATATTGATTCTTTTTTGGTGTGAAAATCTTTAAAACAAGACCAATGTGACACTATGCAAATATGTAGATGATCATTGACATTGAATTTATTAGTTGTAGATTAATATTATCGAATTATACTACTAACATTAGATAAGGGAGAATAATCTTTGTTAGTGATGATTCCTATTCTTACGTTAATTTGTTTTGGTACATGACTTCATGTACACGACCTCGTTTTGTTAGGACTTAGGATTAAAGCTTTGGCATTGTTATTGTAATATCTCTGTGGTGCATCTCCAATCCAAGCTTAAGAAGGAAAAATACTAGATTCAAATCATTAAAATAGAAAACTCATATGAATTGGGTTTCAAGTCTGGACTATGAAGAGTACTTGGGAGAAGAAATTAATAAATTTAAGTAAAGCCTCAACAATATTATGACCCAGAAGCATAATATAGTACTTGCTCTCTTCATCTTATCTTAAAAAAGTAAACAAATTGAAACGGCAATTATCCAGAAAGTTACCTTGATTGGTTTAGAACTAGGCTTCTCATAATGGACGTCTAATTTTCCCGTACACAATGAGGCATGTCGAATCTTTTCATCTTTCTTCCCAGAAGCACTTTTTAAAGAAAGAGCTCCCAAAGGAAACTTCTTTGAGGAACAAAATGCGCTGGATATTATGCTAGGATGTTTTCGCACTTTGTTTTTTGTATGGATTGGAGAACTTTTGTTCGAAGTTTGCACAGAAGATGGCTGACTTACACACTGCTCAAAGATGTTCCTGTAGAGTGCAAGAACATGCTTCTCCCTGTTGGCAACCTCTTCTTCAAGTGACTCAATCTCTGCAATCAGCTCCTTCGTCTGAAAAATGACGATAGCAAAATTGGTTAGAGCCACTTACCAATATCAAGAAGCCCTTCTCACACCCACCCACAAAATTAAAAAAAATGTAGCTATTGGCTTGAACCCTCTACATTCTCAGCTAAACAAAATTTAAGTAAGTTCTAGTAAGCAACAGAATATTAGCTCCTAAATCAAGTGCAATACTAGGGGAACAACCATGTCCGCAAACCACAATACTAAGATTAGTAAGGATCCTAATGCAAGAAAAATGAAATGAAATTCCTCTATGATAGAATTTTTCCATGTCTATGTAATGATAATTGTTTGAGTATCTACATCAAGCAAAGCTTGAGGCATATGCAAAACATTTCCACTAGCGAGCCACTAACGGCCTGTTTGGTAATTGATTCTAAATGGTGGAAATGGGAACAATTTGTAGTGTGAATTTTCATGATATGTATTATGTCATTCTCATGGTAATGAAAATGTGATCATAAAAAAGTTCTTATTCTTCACAATTTTCCATTACCACCTAATATTAAATGTTCAAATGATAATACAATTGAAAGAATTTCTTGAAGAAAATGAGTATTGAAGGAATATAATCATGACTATTAAACTTGTCAAGAGATATTCCTACTAAAATTACACCAATTTCTCATTACCATTCCCACCATTTAGTACTAATTACCAAACGAGCTGTAATTTGTTTTTAAATCTTGTTTTACCTGAGACTGGGACGCAAAATGCCTATGCCCAGGAGACAAAGCACTAGACGCTCGACCAATTGCTTTCTCAAGCATAATGCGCATTGACTTTTCTTGCTGCAAACGTGATTGAAGTAGATACACCTGCAATTAGCATTGAATCAAAAGCAATTCCATAGGCACCGTTTGGTAATTCCTAATCCATAAGCAACATCATCTCAAACTCTAGTGGTCCCTGCCCAAGCCACACTCACAAACAGAAATTGTTCCGAGCAAGAAAGCAGAATAATAATTTGCTAAGACATCATAAAATAGAACTCAAATGAAAAAGTTCAATCCACATCATAACTTACATCCTTCTCCAAAGAGGCACGTTGATTTGATGAGCTTGTACTTGAATCAATGGAATGCCCGTTAGGGGTTTGAGAACCATAGGTCCTTGTTGAAATTGGTGAATCCTTAAAAAGGGAGCAAAACGTCGAAAACAAAAAAATTAATCAATATGCGATTGTTTAACTAATATACAACAAGGTTCAAAGGAGTACCATATTGCTAGTTGTTTAATTAAATTGTCAAATGCCATGTTTAATGAAGAAGAGTTGCAATCAATGGTTTAGCATTGATAGTACCGTGAACCCAAACACAGATAAAGGCACCACAATCAGGCTAAAGGTCGTGTGATAAATACTAGAATAATTGTTTGACATCATATGGTACTCCCTCCATCCCATCGACCCCTCCGTCTATTTTGGATGTAAGAATTTTTAACTCTTATGAGACGAAATTAAACGACCAGATGAAGTACATTTTTATCGGCTACCAAAATACCAGTAATGAGGATTTTTCAATCTTACAACTTACAAGGGATCCGTTCTGGTTGCATTCACTCGAATAAGGAACACGAAATCTTGAGATATCACCAGTCTTATCTGAAGCACTGAAGTGAAAAAAGATGGAACCATTTAGACAATAATATAAACTTCCCCAGCTGGTGGTAATCTAGATTACATAAAGATCAATATTATATATTCATATCTTCTCAGTTGGAATACAAGTTTATCACCCAAATCACAACATCCTTACAACTACTACTTCGAGCCATGAGTTTAATTAGAGAAAATTTCTTAACAAACGAGAATTATACATTACTAATCTAGCGGGATTAGCATATCATCATCTTAGCCAGTATATCCCGCTCATAGCAGGATTAACATATAACAAGTTTTAAATTACCAAGTTTCAAAACCAAAGCATCTTCAAAAACTTTCCTCAAAATTCAAAATCAAGGATTAATTAGCAAAGGCACAAATTCTCAGCACCATATAAAATGTCAACTTTTTTAAAAGCTATGAAAGGAACATCATCATCATCATCTAGACGAGTCCCGTCCAAGGCAGGGTTGGGGGAGGATAAGATGAAGACAAAACAATACTCTCATCACAAGGGGGTTGCGATCGAACAAGCTCCTCTACTCAAATATCGTTTGTGAAAGGAAAAATGTTTCAGAAATCACTTCAAATTGTGAAACACCTAACCTAATATTTTACCTCCACATGAAAGTCCAACCTGATAAAACCCACAATTGTTTAAAAAATAAAGTATAATTCCTCCACATTAAAATACTTTATTTAACTTTTTAAATATCAAATATTGATCCAACAACACATTTGAACTAAATAAACAAATAAGCTAACTAAACCTACAATCATTCATCATAATAGAAACTTCTATTAAAGAAAACAAAATACTTCCAATGTTGTCACCTTTTTGAGCGTTTATGAGTGATATAAACTCCATCCTCTCCCTTCAGAACCATACATTCATCTTGACCCATGCTCAAATCCTCAATTAAAAACTTAAAAAATTGTATCTAGTAATCTGGGTTTTCCCCTGAATAGTTAAATCTTGTACTAAAAGCCATAAAAATTGAAAAAGATCCCTACATTTTTAGTTCAATTCCTACAAACTCCTATAAAATGTAGTTCACTCCAACTAAAAAAATTAATGCAAGAGTGAGTGTAGTAAATGTGCAAGGACAAATGATAGAGACTGCTCAAACAATTAGCAAATGAAAATAAATAAATAAATAACAATTACAGTTAAAAATCGAAAAAGAAAATAAATTGATTAATGAAGGTTGAAAACAGATGATTTGAGCATAAGCCAATAAGTAGAAAACACAAAATAGGCAATTAAATGAGAGACAAAAAGGAGAAATGAATAGAAATAAATGGAAGATGGGTAAGTTGTGTGAAGTTGGGAACATTAAATGAGGGAAGAAAATTGCATTAAATTTTTACCTGCAAATGTGTGAAACTCAGACTCAAACTGAAAACTGCCGCCTTTGATATTTGCCTCTTTGGAAATTGGAACTGGGAAATTTGTGAGGAGAATTAGAGGATGAATGGATGAATTGATGCCTTCTTGTTGGATTCTTTGTCCTGAATTGACGATCCAAGGTTTCTGGTTTGAATTAACTATAATAGGGTTCGAGGAAGAAGATTAGAGTATCATACTTCTATAAATCTTAGTTATAAATCTCGAGCTAAATTTTTGAGATATTTTACATGGTAGTAATGAATTTTTGTGAAACGTTAATGACAGCAAATCTTTAAAAATTTTATAAAATAACCTTGTATTTTTAAAATTTAAGTTGTTGTAACATTAATGTCAAAAAAATATTAGATTATATGTTAAGTTGTAAAATTTCATTATTACTCTTGTCTTCTTTCTTTAAAATATTGTAACCTTATTTTCTTAAAATTTCACAAAATAGCATTAGGTGTCGTAACATTAATGCTTTATAAAAAGTTAGATTATACGTTAAGTTGTAAAATTCTAAAACTACAATATATGCTGTTTTGTAGAATTTTTCTAAAGATTTGCCTTTTCACAAAATTTTGTTACTACCATATAAAATATCTCTAATATATTAAGGGGGTGTTTGGCACATGGGATTTCAAGGAGGGAACGAGACTTTGGCTTTAAAAAAGTCCAAGTTTTTGTTTGTTTAAAAAGAATGAAAATAGTTAATAAGATTAAAAATTAAGAAAGTGCAAAAGAAGAATGTCTTGGGGAAGGTGGTATTTGAGTTGAGAATTTGATTCTTATATCTTTCATCCAAGTCTCTAACATAACAAATAAGAGTAAGACTTTTTTATCTTAAAAATCTCATATTAAAGTCTTACAAATCTCATTCTCTTGTGTCAAAAAACTCCTAAAAGTAATTATGACTCGAAATATAATTAAAAGGTATATGTCTTTCTATCACAAATTTATATACACTAATTACAAAGACATAATTGCATAACTTCATATTCCCTCGCCACTCGCCAATTATATGCAGTTTTGGGCTCACTTAAGAAATCTGACTGCTCGATCGCCAAGGGCCCCCCTCAGAAAATATGGGTTTCATATATCAAGAAACCGCTTATTATTCATCTGTTAAATGTAGCTTAGTTGATAGCCTGCCTTTCTATTGTTAGTCAAGGGTTCAAAACCTACTATTGTTAAACTTTTATCTTTATTTTACCATTTATTTTGATGATTTACACCTAGTTATTTGGTTCTATATTAAAAATATATCATAAATTTTTATCTTCTATCAATTTCAAAATGGTTAATGAGGGCTTTAATTTTACATATGAAAAATAAATAAGATTCTTAATAGTCCTTATTTTGTTGCTATTGCCACGTCACCACCCGTTAATCATAATACTACCACTAAGTATTTAATTCGTATAGGTTTCTTGGGTTGAGCCTAGCGGAGTAACACAACACACAAGTCCATAACCTATGAGGCTATGAACAACATGTATTATTGTATAGCCATATAGCCATGCACGTTCGTAACTAATAATAGGATTTCTAATTAATAGCGATTAATAACGACCATTATTCCCTGACCACCTTTTAGCCACAAATTTATAATTCTTGAACATAAACTACTCCATCATCATTATTATAGATTCTTAAATGTTTGTCAACTTTAATACCTACTTATTTAAAAAGTACGTTTTATGTAAAATAAGATTTGAAATTCAAAATTATAATAATGCTAACTTATAAATATTAATAATTCAAAAATACAGGTTTCATTTAATTTATAATATGTCATATTAATTACCTCGTGTTTTCGTTACTATTGTAAATTATAATTAGTAGACTTTAAGTGTGACAAATTGTTAGAGCATATTATATGAACTAGATATATATTTAATAAGCAAAAGAATATTTTCACCCATTTAGTACTCAATTCGTACCAAATTATAAAAAAAAAAAATACAAAATTTAATGTAAATTGAAAATCCTAAACCGCTTTTAAAAAGCAAAAAAATTGATTAAAAAATATTAAAATTGTTATGTGAAGTGGGGAATTGAACTTTAGTCTAAAGTGTAAAACATTAGAGGTATTACCAACTCATTTTAAAAAATTCATATAACGAAAGTAGACATCATTAACATGACATTACATTTCAATTAGATAAATTTATCTAGAGGTGTTCATTCGGTTGATCGGGTCGGTTTCGAACGGGTGTTATTCGGTTCGGTTGCATTTCGGATCGGTTGTTTTTCGGCTGTGTGTTACAACGGGTCACACTCGGGTCGAGTCGGTTACAACGGGTCACACTCGGGTCGAGTCGGTTAGTCACGGTTCGGTTAGAGATCGGTTATTCAAGCTATCGGGTTAGCATCAGTTCGGTGTCGGTTGAAGTTCGTGTCGAGTGTCAATCGGTCTCGGGTTGTCATCGATTACTAATTAGTTCGGTTTTTTCGGGTACAGATCGGGTTCGAGCTTTATTTTTCGAGTAGTTATCGGTTACGGATAACTATAAATCGGGTCAATATCGAAATAAGTTAATAGTCAGGTTTTTAATTGATGTATGCTCATTTACTTACAAAAAATAATTACCGATTGTTTTATCAGATATAGCAGATAGGGGTGTCAAACAGGTCGGGTTGGGTCATTTTCAGGTTCGGATCATATATAAATGGGTCAATAAACCCTTAACCTAAACCTGACCCATTTAATTAATGGGTCAAAAATTGAAACCCCGACCTGATCTGTAGCAAATCGGATCAACCTGCTAATGACTCATTTAACCTACTTTTTTTTTAGGTCATTAAATTCATATATTTCAGGTCATTTGACCCATTTAACCTTAATAAAGGCTTCCTCCAAAAATAAACGTATGCTACTTAATGCAGCGAGCACACGGTATTCTTTAGTAAAAGGTGGAAGAATAGTTCGTTTTGTGCTCACGGCGTGGCTGCGTAAGTTGGTATGAGATCTGTGGAAGTAATTTAAAGGATTTTTCTTTTATTAGTATCTTTCTTAGCCGATGTGGGACAACTTCCTTTGTTATTGAAAGTCATCTTCAGCTGACAAATCCCTTAGCCGATGTGGGACAACTTCCTTTCTTATTGAAAGTCATCTTCAGCTGATAAATCCCTCAATACATGGTAATTGGTATTATCTTAGTTTTACGAAGTATTTGGCAAATGTTGATCCGTCTTAAATTTAATAAATGGGTTAAACAGGTTTTTTTCGGGTTTAAATATTCAACCTGAAACTAACCCATTTAATAAACAGATCAGGTCGGGTTGACCCATTTAATTAATTAGGTCAAAAATCTAAACTCAAACCCGTTAATTTCGAGTCGGTTTCAGATCAGGTTAGTAGGTCGGGTCAGGTTTTGCCAGGCCTAATAGGCAGATCAATTTATTTCAATTAGTTTATATATATATATATATGTATATATATATGTATATATATATGTGTGTGTATATATATATATATATATATATATATATATATATATATATATATATATATATATATATATATGTATATATATATATATATATATATATATATATATACATATATATATATATACATATATATATATATATATACATATATATATATATATATATATACATATATATATATATATATATACATATATATATATATATATATATACATATATATATATATATACATATATATATACATATATATATATATATATACATATATATATATATATATACATATATATATATATATATATATATATATATACATATATATATATATATATATATATATATACATATATATATATATATATATATATATATATATATATATATATATATATATATACATATATATATACATATATATATATATATACATATATATATATATATACATATATTCTGTATGCAATCTCTTCTGTATAGAACTTGTGTTCTTCCTTTTTCCATATTAATAGAAAACTGAAATTGGACTTAATTTGCTAAAATTAGGTGAAAATTTGATTCGGATTTATAACAGTTCGATTTACAATCGGTTCGGGTTTGTATCAGTTCGGGTTAAAAACAGTTCGATTAATAATCGATCGGGTTTGTATCAGTTCGGGTTAAAAACAGTTCGATCTTAATCGGTTTTAGTCAGGTTACATTCGGTTACATGCATAATTCGGCTCGGATTTGACTCGGGTCGATCACTGTTCAGTTCGGGTAACATCGGTTAAGGTTTATATGTCGGTTATAAAATTCGGTTGCAGTTCGAGTTCGATTTTGCCCTTTTCGATTATCAAACGGTTCGAGTGAAGTATCGGTTTGGGTAATTGCGGTTCGGTAAACCTAAAAAATTTACATTTTTCGGGTCGGATAATTTTCGAATCCGGGTCGGGTTTGTTTTGAACAGCTCTAAATTTATCATGATCCTGTCATATGAATATATATTTTCATATAAATTATTGAGAATTCCTAGTCAAAGTTTAACTTTAACATAAAATTTGAAGAATTTTTTAATAAAAAAAAATCAAATAAAAAGTATTTTAGATCATATTATATAAAGTATAATTTTAGGGATAAGATAGAACTTAATATAAAAAATAAAACAAACCAACATACTCTGGTAATGACATGGTTATACCAACGGATCATATAAACCCTATAATATTGTAATCATATAATATAATCTCATAATGTCCATAGTAGTAGGTAAGCATGTTAAATTAAGGGAGATAATATGTATTATGCTCATCATAATTGCCCTTTAATCAAATCAAAGGCGGCAAGGCCGGCTACTAATTAAAGAGTGACAGGTCATCACGTGGGGCCCTTGGACGGTGCCACGTATATATAAATAGTTGAATTTCATCCAATGCATATCACAATCATCATCATTAAAACCAATTAGAGTTAATTAATTAAATTGTTTTTTTTTTAAGTGTTTGGTGATTAGGGCAAGAATGGTGAAATTGGCATTTGGAGATTTTGGTGACTCTTTTAGTGCTGCCTCAATTAGGGCTTATTTGGCTGAATTTATTGCTACTCTTCTTTTTGTATTTGCTGGTGTAGGATCTGCTATTGCTTTCGGTAAGTATTAAGTACTTTTAATTTACATTATTTTGTTCGCTTTTTTTACTAATTAACTATTATATTTCCCCGAGAATAATGAGTTAACATAGTAATTAAAAAACTACTAGTATATCGACTAATAACTTAATCTGTTGATTTTAATTTATATGACTATTTGATATGGTTTGTTTTTTTAGTTATAAAATTAAAAAATATACGGTACATGAAAAAATATCAATGTTACTTTATCATTTTTTTTTGAAAAAACAAATAGCATAATATTATTCGATATTAACAAAGATAATCACTATAAGTTCAAACACATTCATAATTTTTATCTCAAACCTAGCATATTATAATTTGTTAGTAAAAATATCATACATTTTTTTGGAAAATAATTATCCTAATTAATTATTAGGTTCTAATTAATTTTGTGTTCTTTTAAACTCTTTATATTAGATACATTTTTTTATTTTAATTCATATTATGTAGCAAATTTAAAGAGATAAAAATAAAAGCTTTTCAAAATTAATATGAAGTGTTATAATAAGTTGTTATATGTGTGTATCTGTAGGCAAATTAACAGAAGGTGGAGCACTAGACCCAGCAGGGCTAGTAGCAGTAGCAGTTGCTCATGCATTTGCCCTATTTGTTGGAGTTTCTATTGCAGCCAACGTCTCTGGTGGACACTTGAATCCAGCTGTCACCTTTGGATTGGCTGTCGGAGGCCACATAACCCTCCTCACTGGCCTTTTCTATTGGGTTGCCCAAGTTCTTGGTTCAGTTGTTGCTTGCCTCCTCCTACAATTTGTCTCCAATGGCATGGTAACCTTTTTTTTTGTCTTTATATTCCTCATCAATTCCTTAAATTTGACCTTAATGGGAGATTAAGGAGTTAGATATACATAAACTTATATATTTAAAAACAAAAAAGTTGTTTTTAATCGATCAATACTAACAAATAGAAGTAACAATTAATTATCTCATTACTCTACAGGAAATAAAATTAATGAAAAATTGTATTAATTAACAATTCAATATTTTATACATAATTTACATTTGGATTATTTTTTAATAATTCAATTTTTACCCTAATAGTCTAATTAATATTTGCCTTAGTTTTCTAGTACATACCCTATTATAATTAGTAATAAGGTATGTTGTGAGAAAATGTATAATAAATATAAATTGTTAAAAAATAATTTAAAAGTAAAATTATTCACGACAAATGTACAAAAAGTTAGATTGTTAATGTCAAAATTTTCGATTAATATTAGTTGTTACTCCCTTTGTTTTTTTTGTTTGTCCACTTTAAGTTTTTCAACTTTATGAAAGAGAAATTTAAATTTAATTTTTGAAGTATATATTCAAGACAAAATATATTTATGTGCGATCTAGTTAGATTTGTCTTGATGCAAAGAATTTTAATATATAATTTTTACTATTATTTATTATGTGTACTATTAGATATCGAAGCTTAAAATTTACGTTGAAATACGTAAAAAAGTAAAATGGACAAATAAAAAGAAATAAAGGGAGTATTGTTTTTTGATCCTCCATGTCACAATGAGAAATAATTTTTTCATCAGACCTAGCTATCTTGATCAGCTAGGGAAACCAGATAAAATGCACACACTGAATACGAGTCTAGGCTTCTCCCAACACCATGTGACTTGGCTACTGCCCTAAATTAAAGTGTAAATTACGGTGCTACTTGTACATGGCTTTATCAACTAATTTAATTCATCGAATAGTGAAATTAAATGCGCGTATTTCTTTTTGTCTCCTCTTGGAAGGGGCACGGACCGGGTGTGATACATCTGCTGCCCTCCTCCCTCAGGATCTTGACTTGTGCAGGTTAATGGGTTAATGACTCTGACTCTCTGACTCGTATTTTTTTTCTTAATCTAAATGCAGAGCGTTCCAGCCCATGGAGTATCATCAGGAATGAGTGCAATAGAAGGCATAGTAATGGAAATTGTCATCACCTTTGCACTTGTATACACTGTCTATGCAACAGCTGCTGACCCAAAAAAGGGCCAAATTGGAATTATTGCTCCAATTGCCATTGGTTTCATTGTTGGAGCCAATATCCTTGCTGCTGGCCCATTTAGCGGTGGATCCATGAACCCGGCCCGCTCTTTTGGCCCAGCTATTGTTAGTGGTGATTTGTCTCAGAGTTGGATCTACTGGGTGGGCCCACTTATTGGAGGTGGGCTTGCTGGGCTTATCTATGGTGATGTCTTTATTGGATCTTATGACCCAGTTCCATCTGAGAGTTATGCATAAGCATTTCATCCCTTTGCTTTAAGGGATTGCCTAAAATATTGGTAGTAATGGTACCTTTGTGAGAAATTTCACCTTTTTCCTTTAGGGGAACGCCCCAAAATTTGGCTGATTGAAGTTAAGTGTAATGTATTTTTATGTTTTTTGTGTGGTCTTGCCTTTTATAGTCATGTAAATAATAAAAACTTCTTCAAGTTTGATCATTTTCACTTTCAAGTTTCATCCCAATGGATATTAACATTGTTATTCTTGGTTTTTTTTTTTTTTTTTTTTTTTTAAGTTTTTGGGATAGACCGAATAATTCCATAAATATAATCTAACGACAATTTAAATAGAGTCTAGTTAGGTATAATAAAATGACATTCTAGTTTTAGGTTTGAATTTCTTTTTCGGAATCTAGCAAGTTCGATACAGTAAAAAAAAAATTGTGTCTGAATTTATAACTACTATGTTCTAGACATATATTTAACTATAAACTCAATCCAAACTCGATTAGTATTAGGAATAGAAATGTTTAAAATTGACACAATTTACTGAATTGAGTTTGTCCAACCCACTACATGTATAGAAATCAAAATTAGAATGTTAAGATATTTACATATACTTAAGAACCAAAATCAACCCAATCCAAGATATTATATCCAAAATCCACCCGAACTCCGAAATGAACACCTCTGATTAGGACTTGTGAGCCAAACCCATATACATGTTAAATTAGGCTGGACTTATTGTGAATGCCAGCATATTAACAGGGGGACACAAGTGCACATACTTCATAAGCTAAGGAGATATATACCATCCCAAAACCATATGGCAATGGGAAGAAGGTCTTTAATAGCTTATAAAGCGTGCACACCATTTTCAATTTATTGATGTGGGATAACTCATCCCAACAATACAGAGTACTGTATGTTTATAGTCGAGCAACTATTCTGTGAGACCGTCTTACAACAATCTCGATATTTGTTTTCTTTGCATCCACGCTAGAAGAATTGGTCTTGACCGATGTATACCAAGGAATTAAAAAACACAGAAGAACGTTGATTTCTCATATGAGCCATTGCGATGTAAAGATAAAGACTTGACTTTTTCCATTCTATTCCAAAACTTCCATCATCTTTAGTAGAAATTCATTAGTTAATTGCGTTAATGGAGCATAATATTCATACCACAATCTGCAAGATGGAGGATTCAATTACTGACCTCCAGTTCGACCCAACATCTGCTGAAAAAATTGCAGAAAATGAGGACTTAGCAAAGGAGATTTTCATTCATCTACCCGCGACCCATCTTGCTTCATGTCTACAGGTCTCAAAATTGTGGCGATCTTTCATCTCGAATCAGACATTTGTTTCCAGGCACAATTTTGTTCATCCCCCTTCATTATCTGGCCTGTTTTTGATCCCAAGACAAATTACCCAACATCCTGGAGTTCATTTTCTATCCCTTAACCCGAGAAACCCTAATGTTCATGTTCATCCCTTCACGAACTTTCTTAATTCCAGAAGTTTCCAAATCATCCACTCGTGTAATGGACTTTTGCTGTGTCAATCAGGGGTGTCGCGTTACTATGTGTGCAATCCTTCAACGCGTCAATCGAGGATCCTTCCTCGTTGTTCTTACATGGAACAAGATCAGTACGCGCTCAATTTAGCTTTTGATCCTCTTACTTCACCTGAGTATAAGATTGTTTGTGTGCAAAAGCTCGAAAATCAGCACACATTCTACCGAATAGCCATTTATTCATCTGAAACTCGCGATTGGAGTCTCCTTCAAAAGCCCTATTCTGCACCAAATGATGTAAACTTCAAAAATGGAGTATTCTGTCACGGCGCAATTCATTGGTCGACAACCACATACGGAGGAAGAGGAGTATATTTAAAATTGAATACGAACATAATAACAGAAATGCCAATAGCTCCAACGCATGACGAGGAATCACAATCACAATACAAATTCAAGTATTTCGGGAAATCCGAAGAATGTTTGCTTTACATAATTTCTCGTCCTCTTCTAAACCACTATATAGCGTTTAAATTGAAGGAGGATTATTCGGGATGGGAATTGAAGTTTCGGCTTAATTTGAATGTGTTGATACCTAAATTTCCGGCCATAGCCAGGCACTTCGGGTTTCATCCATTGTTCACTGAGTATGAATGTGATGTGTTGTGTATTAATGGTGCAGGGATCGATAAAGATGTGGAAATTGTGTTGTCCATACCAGGTGAAATCATATTTTTCAATCTTAAGAAGAAAAGTTCAATAGAAGTTAGAGATCCTGTTTTTCGTTCTTGTGATGTAACCATTTGGTATAAAACATATTCAGTATTTGAATTTTGTGAGACTTTATCTCTTGTTTGATGCAGGATTGTAATGTTAATTTTGTGTTCCTTGTTTGTCAAATTCTATTGGTTTTTCTAACCATTGTAACCGGCAAGTTGTGTAACGTTAAAATACCTATTATTACACATACGTGAGTTATTAGAGAAAAGGATATGTAATTTTATAAATTTGAAAAGTAACTCTTATTATTATTAATTAGTTTATAAATGAATCTTCTTAGATTTTATACATAGATTACCTCTTTTTTTAAGCTCCTTGTTTAGGTTGCTCAAGATCATTTTCTAAATTCTAATAAGTGATATTCATGGTTTCATGAATCATCTTGTGTTATTGATTCTGATCCTTCATCAATTTTGAATTTGGTATAATTTATGGTCAGTTGGTTTTAAATTGTAATGGATTACTTCTTAGTCATACAAAAGTAGAAAAATATCTTTGTCATATGAAAGGTAAGGTTGCATATATAATACAAATAACCATCCAAGCCGCCTAACTGAGAGACTAAGAGTGATATAATGACATTGATGTAATGAAAAGTTATTCCTTGATTTTTCCGTCATTGGAAAGATTCATAATTATTATTGCTTTTATTTTTTTCTTTTTAGTCTGTTCCACCAAATTTGCTTCAATTTTATTTTTGGTCATGGCTCACATTATTTCTTTAAATCTCATGTACAAATCTAATTTACTTTGTATCTCCTCTACACATTTTTTTACTTCTCCGTAAAATACTATTTTTTTTCCAGGTTTTCACACCAATTGCGCCCTTTGAGGCAAAATTCATGGGACAAAGGGAGTAATATGTTCTTATTTATACGAAGTTGCAAGTAGTATTTATTACCACTGGTCAATTGAAAATAACCTTTTTGTTATCACTAAAATGGTAAGATTGCATACATCCATCCTTTCCTTGTCTCGTTTAGGTGAGAGCCACATGTAATGTAATGTCATTGTTTTGGATAAGGCCAAAATATGTAATATTATCTCACATTGATTCGTTTTGATTTACTTTAACTAAGTCCATATCTTTGATATTAAGGCTTGACATTGTATAAAACTCATTAAGCTTGACTTGTTATTAGTGTAACCGGCTTCTTATATGAGCTTTCACACAGCATGCCAGCAAATTTATTAATCTTACACATCAGTGCATACATTCTGCGTTGACCGTTTCTTTGGAAGATTAGAACGTGTTCAAAATAGACTTGATAACCTAATTTTTACCGACCTTGTAACTGAACACGATTTAATTCGACATAAAAAATGGATAATTATGCAAAAGCTAACATATCCACACGATTTGATTTTAAACTGACCAAAAATATCTGACCAGAAATCAATCCGAAGACTCCAATGAATACATCTAGCTGAAATGATCATGATGCATTGATGTTGAAATTCTTTAATTTGTTAATATTTTCTGAATTTTCTTAAGAAACTGCGCACAACTTGCCTTTGTACACCCTGAAGAGTTTCTTTTTGCTGTATTTTTCTTAAATATATATTTTTTTTTGAAAAACTTGATTGTTGACCATTTAGAAGGTAGTACAAGAATCCACGTAGTACATTCTAGACATAGTTTACTACTAGACAAAGCTGAACTATGATACCATTATGTATTAATTCACTCTTTAACAAATTATTCCATTGAAACTAGCTAAGAAAATACAATTCATTTTTGGTGGGCAATGGAAATAGATAAATTTAGTAAATCAAGTTTTCGTCAATTTCCCTTTGATGATGATGAGCAATACTTATCAACTGATAGCATCGATTTTGATCATCGACTAACAAAAGCCTTGTATCCTCTCATATCCGACCATGATTTCCAATCATATTACTCCGTTATTTTCCCTTCTATATATTCCCTTGTGTTGATTCCTAAACATACCCCACACTCACAAAAACCTCGGTTAGAGTATGTATCGAACACACAAACTCAAACCCAAGTCGGAAAATTATCCTTTCTCGAGAGCTTAGATGTTCAAATTGTTCATTCTTGCAATGGTATGTTCCTCGTTATGTCACAATCATCCCAATCATACTACATATGTAATCCAAGAACTCGTCGCCTAGAGTTACTTCCTAGTTTAACTTCCATTGCGGGCAATTTTGCACTAAATCTTGCTTATGGCCCTTACACTTTACCTTATTACAAGGTGATTTGTGTCAAAAAACAAGAACACAAAAGTTCGATTCACCAAATATCTATATACTCCTCTAAAACCCGAGATTGGACCTCCCTAGGCAAACCTTTTGTTGCACAAGGGGATATAGATTTTTCTCGTGGGGTGTTTAGCAATGGGTCGATGCATTGGATGAGACGTGCTAGAAAAGGGCTATACTTGAATTTGGAAGACGAAGTTCTAAGAGAAATGCCGAACCCTCCCTTAGAGGAAGGGTATCCCTTGGCTAGTTGCGAGTATTTTGGGGAGTCGCAAGGCCATATTTTTTACCTTATTGGCTCACCGCAATTGTGCTTTCTAAAGCTTTTCGAGATGAGGGAAGACTATATGGGATGGTTTTTGAGAGTTGTGATTGATTTAAAGGCCTTGGCAGTGGATTTTCCGATCATGGGTCGCAGGTCTAACAATCCTCATCCTATTTTCCCGCGGTTTGAGTGTGATGTGCTATCTGTTATTCGGGGTTTTGATGACGAGGATTTAGAAATTTTGCTGTCAATACCTGGTGAAGTGATTACTTACAATCATGTGAAGAAATCTGCTAGGAAGTTATGTGATTCAAGGATAAAGGCGGAGGATCGACAAGTGTGGTATAGGGTTTATGCTTCTTATCGACTGTTTTAGTTGTGTTGGGTACGCTCAGTCAATGCTGTCAACTGACAGCATTCAACTTATGTATACAACCATATACCTTTAGATACTATTAGTATAAGCTTTGTTATGTTGGGAAGATTTGTACATGCATATTATGGTCACAAGATATGGTTTTAGTTGTGTTGGAAGGACGGATGTATGTTCGGTCAATGTTGTCAACTGATAGTATTCATCTTATGTGTACAATCATATACCTTGAGATACTAATATATGTGTTGGGTAAATTGGTGTAAGCTTTGTTATGTAACAATATTAATCCGGGTTGTAGAAAGAAAAAGTGATTGCTAAGGTGCAGAAAGAAAAAGGAATTGAAGATTTGTGTGCTAATAATGTATGTGTATGTATGTATTTCACTAAATTTTTTCAATGGTTATGGCTTGTTAATATCCTCTCTTCAATAAGGAACCTACATATTATGAGATCTTTAGGTAGTATGTTTTCTGTGAGCCTTAACTAGATAAAATAAAGTTGAAATCAACAATACAAGTACCTTTGTGGTAAAATCTTTCTCCGAATCTTCACTTTGTGAAGATGCTTTGTGTACCAAGTTGTCCTTTTTATTTTTTTTAAGGGTTATTATATTTAAATAAAACCTTTTAACAAGGGTTATTGGTTAACCAAATTAGCATTCCTATGTAGCTTGGTTCAACTTTTTTTTTTTTTTTTTTTTAATACTAAGAATCAATATTTAATTTTACCAAACATCTTTCAATATAGTTTGCTTATGCAGCTAATTTATAAGTCAACAATAATAGCAAACATATGCTTCTAGTCAAACAAATTATCATTTGAAAAAGCCAACAACCATTTTTAAACATACCCTAACTTAATTGGATAAGCCAGATATTTCATAAAATTAGTTATTGGTTGTCGGCCTTTCAATGGAAGAAATTGGCCAACAAGTCATAAGCTAACAAAAAAATCAACTAGAGTAATTTTTTCTTTTTGGCTTAAAAGTCAACTTTTAAGCCAAACCATCTAACATACATTTTTTTTTCCAAAAGAAAATAAAAAAGCCAAAAATCAAAAGACAACTTATTGTTGGCAGTTTTAGATGTCATATTTAATTAGTTAAAAGTATTAGTTGTTACTTTTCTATTTTGGTCATGACGAATATTCTTTCTCTGATATAATTTTGATTCATACATTTAATTTATATTTTCATCTGATTAATTCATAAGGCATTTCCCCTACTTTTTCGGTAGATATATTTTATATATCAAACACAAGAAATATTGACAACTATTTTGTATTCCAAATTTCTATGCACTAAAGAGTAAAGACTAGAGAAGGTATTTAGTTTGTTAGCATTATTACAGGCTAGTGGACAAGTCTACACGATTGAAAGAACAAGTAAACGTCCAAAGAAGTATTAGGCATCTACTCTTACTTAATTGAAATAAACATACATAAATAAAACTATAATTAGGGCAAACTAAATGAAAGTATTAAATTATCTTCATTTACAAATCCAAATTACATACCAATAACCATTCAATCTAAGGACACTTTCCAAAATGTTGAAGAATTATTTAGTTGCAACATTTCTCATCCTACCACTTGCTAATTATTATATATTATATTTTATAATACTTTTATTAATTTTTATTTTTTTTTTGTTTATATTGTTTTTCATAAAAGACTTAGCATATGAAATAAAAAAATAACTAATACTCTATGCCTTGTAAATATTGCAGTCCAAATGATGGGTCATGAAGCATTAGCGTGTGGTGAAGTTGGGGATTTAAGCGTAACAATCCTACCGTATTTAATAGTGGCACGTGTGATCGTGGTAAGTAGAATTCATATATTAAGAGAAATTGTTTAATAATATGTCTTGTTTAAATTAACTGATATTAAGGTTTATTTTAAGACGATGGACAAAATTATTAATACTTTTATTAATTTTTTCTCATAAAAAATATAATGAATTAATGATCTAATAAAAATAAAATTAAAATTAAACTTAATTAAAATGGTTCTTCAATATATGAACTGCTAGCTATGTTGAACATTTAGAGTATATAGACCTAGATTTGTATATACTACATACTTAGTATAATAGTGGGACTAACTAAATATATTATAAGTCCAATTAAGTGCCTCAAAGAATTTGATGAATCATTATTTTGATTCATAAGTTTTGTTTGATAAATCATTACTTTGATTCATAAGCTTTGCTTGGTAAAACACTTTAATTTCAAAAAGGGAGTATTGTTTAATGCATAGCTTTATAATAGAGGTTGCATACCAAGAGACATTCCATCCCAATTTCATATCATTATGATTTCTCTCTTAAGAATACTCTTATTCTTGTTCTTCCTTTCATGAAATAATATTGAAATAGTAATTAACTCTTAACATCATCAAAGTTCATAATTCACTACAACACTTATATTTACTATTGCAATTTCCTTGTGCTAGGATTTTGTTGTGTAGATTGTATCTCATTGTGAATTTCATTTATCATCCCAAGCACCTTTGTGGGAGAAATATTACAATAGGAAAGTGCATAAATGCCTTCTACTCATATCAAATTTTCGAGCAACTTCTTTGATTGTCGCAACCTTATCTTAATGGTGTCCATTTGGTGATTTACAAAGTAAGGAGTTTCATTGCCATCCACACAAGGAAAACACAAATCGGTTTGTTTTATTTGTATTTGCATTATATTTCCAATAAGCAAGTCTTGTATGAGACTATCTCATTATGAAACGAGCCCCTATAATTAGCATTGATTACTTTAAAATCGTAAGTGTTCATTTAAAGTTATAAATAATCATTCAAAGATTATAAAATGTAATCACTTTAGAAATATAATGAATACTTTAAGGTTATAACTTATAAGCAATTACTTTAAGACGCTAAGTATACATTGTGTCAGCCCAATATGAATAATATTACTGTAAGATCGTCTAATTTAAAAATTATTGTTACAAAATAGGCTAAATGAGGTGGCTAATAAAATTCTACCTCAGATGTATGCTGGAGAAAGAGTTTGAATATTATTAAAATTAAATTTTGATATTTAATAGTAATTATTACTATTATTGTTTTAATGCATAACATTTTATTTTCGTTTCGTAGATCCAAACTCTGGTTGCTCGAGGTTGAATGAAGTATGCGGTCTAATTTTAGAAGTACTAATACATTCTTCAAAATATATATATATATATATATATATATATATATATATATATATATATATATATATATATATATATATATATATATATATATATATATATATATATATATATATATATATATTTATTTATTTATTTATTTATTTTAGACGAGCCTAAAGCTTTTATTTTACGTTGGAATTGTTGGTTGTGTTTCTAATTAATTTCTCTCTTTCTCTATTTTAATGTGTTTCTTTTGCTATTTTATTTCATGTTGTTGGGCAGTCGTAAATAATCTGTATTTGTATTGTATATTTGATTTAAATAGAGCCCGCACATATTTGTTTTTGGACATATTTTCAAAAAGTCTCCTATGAATTTAAAATTGAATTAATTATAAATTTTCGATATAAAACTTGAGATGTACACTCAACATATGTCTATCAATGTAATGCTATTTGCAAATTAAACATTAATAATTTTTTAGTTGAAACCTACGATATTATGTGGATCGAAATTATCAAATTCAATTGTATTTTATTTAATATATATACTATTTACTAAGTGTTGAGTTATGATAGCAAACACGTTAATCAATGCGAAAAGGTCCATTAACATTATTCATAATCCATACTTTCATTATTATTATTATTCCCTCTTGCTAAAAGGAATAATTTTGACTATTAATTTACTTAATTACCATTGACTTAATTTAACTACCTTTGATCTAATCTTGGTTACTCAAACTACCCCTCTTCTCTCCCTCCTTCTCTTTAATCCTTTTAACACTTATGTATAAGAAGGATTTAGGTTGCATCCATACTTCGTCAACTAAAAAAATTGTAAGGAATTTTGGGATATATTTATGTGGAAGAGATAGCAAAATACTAAAGTGGACAAAAAAAATTTAGAGTGGTATTGAACAACTAATGCTTAAAGTAGTATTAATAGCACTAGAAACATATAAGAATACAATATATACTACTAATATATTGTAGTAGCTCACTCTTATTCTTACTACAACTCTAAAATATTGTTCTGACTTTTGCTTTACCACTCAAGGATGTTGTGGTGGGACGATGAAAATGCAAGTGATGAGCACCCTATTTATACTACTAGAAATGCTCCAAAATTCAACAAAGGTTAGCAAGTAATTAAAGCTTTTACACTTAGCTCAATGGGGGAGGGGGTGATAGAAATAGAATTTTACCACCTGTAAATTTTTTAACTAATTTATGCATTGATAAAAGAGAAGTGGTTAATAACTTTATTTAACAAGAATCTCATATGATGAGGACAGATTGTTAAAGTATATAACATATACTGAACTTCCACTGAAAGCTTCATCACAATGCAATCCTTGACTTTAGGAATATGATTAAATATTATTGACATGAACTAATAAAGGGACATCTCTAAAGAGTATATGGGTAAATAAAACCATACAAAACACAAAGAATATAGTTTAGCTAATTTGACATGAAACCAAATGATAGAATGAGTACGTATGCAAAACTGGTCATGGCATGGCAATTGGCATGCATGTATACATGTTGAAAAATGGTCATGTTCATGGCATGGCATGGAATGGCATGAATAAATATACAAAAATGGCAAACATTGAGGTAAAATAGTTGACTTTATTAAAATAAAGTAAAAAATAGATTGAGTTGCAGCATGTAGAAGTAGTGTTCAAAACACATGTAACGATCGATATTTACTTTCTTTGTAAATTGTAATGTAACTGAATTGATTTAACTCGACTTTAAAAATAAATTTACAATCATGTAAAAATTAACATAAGCACAAGATCAGACTCAATTTTAAACCGATTAGAAATAATCATATTATAAGATAGAGGGGAATTTATTAGGGGTCAACACCTCTAAGTTGGATATGTTGGTTTACTTTCTGGTAAATACTTGGTCTTTAGTTTCTCAAACAACTAGATATTTTTTATACATTGAAATTTTCGAGTCATGAAGAACTATCTGACGAAGAACCTTGCAAGTGCATCCTTTAATATTTAATTACGTAGTAATTTAAAATTAAAATTATTATCTGAATTTAGCTTCTACTTGATCATCAATATGATTAAAATACGAACTAATAGAATATAACTACATATATGTATGTTTTCTGTCCATATCAAGGTGTCATTGACCTTTTGAAGGTGCTAAATCATTCTATTAACCCATGCCATTAAGCGGCTCTAATCTAGTCAATTTTTGGGCGGTCAATTGTATATAACTTTACTCTTATAAAAGCAATGAGATTATTTCTGATTAACATTTGGTTTTTTTCACGTAATTAGAAACGCAAGTTGGCAAATCTGCAAATAACTTTCATCTTAGTTTTTGATTTTGGAACTTTTGTTTGCTAATTAATAGAGAATAAAGTGTTTAGCAAATTAGTTTTAAGCCGACTAAAAATATGCTTTTTAAGACTAAACCAATCAAGCTATTATTATGAGTAGTTCTTTTCATTGAATATTGACTTTTTTTTTACTATTTTTTATCTAATAATTAACCAAAAACCAAAAGTATTTCACAAATTCTTGTATAAGACAGCCTCACTGTACATGGATTGAATAACCTAATTAATAATTATTAGCATATGAGCTTTTTGTTTTGAGATCGTCTGACCGAGAGACGATCTTTCACAAGAGCACAAGAGTAGCTCAAATACTTTTGTAAATATTTTCATAATAATTGACTTCAACAGATGGTTTAATAGCTGACTTATCTGTCAATACTTTTAGCCAACTCTTAATAAGCCATTTTATATAGTCTATCATTCCTTGGCATGAGTAATTATATATTATTGACTTGAACTAATCCGAGGACATAGTCTTTCTATATATTTCTATTAATATTTCTATTTATAATCCTCCAAGATAAACCTGAATTTTTGCTGGTAGATAGGCATCAAAAATGCCTAAACCTGCTCAAGCCATTAAACTTGCAAATTCATCATCCTCAGCTGAATCAATTGGTTACAATTCATACTTACTAAACTTAATACTTCTTCACTTGCCTGCAGAATCATTAGCAAGGCTCAAGTTTGTATCAAAGCTATGGCATTCAGAAATCTCGAGCCCCCATTTTGTAAAACGATACAATAATGTTCACCCTCCTTCGGTTTCTGGTCTTCTCTTGATCCCGAAACATCAAAACGACAATAAAAACAGTCTAGTAGAACACATCTCCTTAGGCCAAAATCAGTCATATATCCACCCTCTTAATTTCAGAAACATCAAACTGTTACATTCTTGTAATGGATTGTTTTTATGTTTTCATAGGAAAGATCATTCCTATTATGTGTTTAATCTCACAACGCGACAGAAAAAACGGATTCCTGGGTGTCCTGATGTAATATCGACAAATCTGTCGTATTATAGTCTCGCATTTGATCCAAAAATTTCGCCACATTACAGGATTATCTGTGTAGCAGAAACAGAATATTACAACAGATACAAAATCTATGTTTATTCATCAGAATCAGGTCATTGGACACCCTCCAAAGAGACCGCATTTCCTGCTCCGGCTGATATAGATTTCTCGAGTGCAATCTATTGTAATGGGTCGGTCCATTGGGCAAAACGGGTAAAGAGAGGATTGTACTATAACATTATGAAAGACACGCTACATCATATGCCAGAAAGTCCTAGGGAAGAACAGTATAGTTGTGAGTATATCGGGCACTCTGGAGGGCGCTTGCATAGTGTGTTTACGATGGAAGGATTGCATTATTACGAGGTTTTCGAGATGGAAAAAGATTATTCGACATGGAATTTGACATGTAGAGTGAACCTTAATGTATTGGCAGTTGAATTTCCGAAAATGATGATGGATATTAGGTTTGATGATCCGCGGTTTATGTATCAGTGTCAGGTGCTATCGATTTTGAAGGATCAAGATGGGGATATTGAGAGGATTATAATGTCTATTCCTGGTGAAGTTATAGTGTATGATTTTAAGAAAAAGAGTTCATGGAAAATATGCAAAACAAGTGAAAAAGATAAGGTATTATGGTATGGTATTTATCATGTATTTGAATATTTTGAGAGTATTTCCCCTGTTTGCACTAAAAATATGTAGTGCAAGAACTTTACTTGACTCTAAACATTCATATATGGAATTTAGATAGTGTGAAATAAAATTTGATGAAGAAAATTTCCATATTTGAGTGCTTCATTTACAAACTAAATCAATGTTCAAGTGAAATAAATTTTGGAGATACCAAACATGTACTACACTTTGCAATTGTACAATAATTACGATCTTAAAATTTAGGTTATTTGCGAATTACAATCTCAATATTTTTTTAAGTACCACCTTGTACTGTCATTGCTGATCAAAGCAACCTTGTTTTTTTGAACCAAAAAGAGAGAAACCATATTTAGCCATAATAAAACACCAACACAAAGTTGGCAAATTTCTTGCAACACATAAAACAAAAAGGATGAGCCCGAAGAACATACAGATTAACACCGATAGACATATATTACATTGAAGGAAGGTGAACTTAATGTCGGTGTTGAACTCATCTTCAGGACAGCAGGTAAGTTGGCATGAAAGACTTGAATGAATGGGCAAGGTGCATTGTTGTTGATTTGTTTCGATTTATGTAGCCAATCTGGTGATCTCATCTCCTGAAATTACGACTTTGGCATTGTCTTTGTTGCAATTTGGAGACGGAATTTTGCTACGCTATGAGTCACCATAAAAACTACCATTCCAAGTTATTATGGGTTTAAATTTCCCTTGCATATTCAAATCTCGAGCATTGTTTATATAAACAGTGTATCAGTTTCCACTGCAAGGAGGCCTGACTTTTTTGCCAATTCCAAAATGGTTGAGAGTTATGCTTCGATTGGATTATTGAGGCCTTAATGACGGCCCTCGAGTTTTATTGAACAGCCAAAAACTTCCCCCTGGCAGAAACACTTCCTCCATTGATCTTGTCTGAACTCTTCCAGCAATCGCCTGCATACAATCTGATTCTTCCAGCGACCAAAACATGCAATTTAGGATTTATAACAAATCTGTGTTCTGTGATTTCGAAAAGAAGTTAGACGATTTAACTTTACTCAAAATGGGTACAAACACAAGCTAACATATACCACAAGGCTATGCTATATGTAGCGCCAACAACGAAAGAGAAAAACAATGCTCAACTAGTCTAGGACTTTTGGCACATAGCACACCTGGATCAAAGACTGGTCCATGGCCCTTGGCCCAACCATGAGCTCATCCATTATAATCTAGGCCACATCCAGTTGCTCGAATGGTTGGCCTACCCTTGTCTGGCTCATAGTCTGCTTTAGCTACAGTAAAAACTTGTCTATGGAGACTGGATATTTTTCCAAACACATGGCTTGATATTTAACCGAAATCAGCATCCAGCATTTTTAGTTAACCACACTTTTATGAAAACAGCAATTAGTCAAATTGGTTACTCTAAACCAGATTGTACAAGCTTTCAAGAAAGCTATTTTCAACACATCACACCCATTTCATAGATTTCAACACGGTATTCATTAATTTATGTCTGGAGCATTTTAGACGGGCAAGACAGCATCCCCCTTTAAACAAAAAAAGAAGAGAAATACACCTAAATTACCTAAAGAAAGCTGCATCATAAAACAATTAAACACTATAAGTAAAAATTACCTAAATAATACAAACTTTTGTTGTATCCCTACAATTATGCCAATTTTTTTATTAACCATGAATAATTCCAACTTAGGGGTGTTTTTTCCTAGACTAATACCAACTTTTGCTTAACCATTAATTTACCTTTGTTTTTTTGTCAGAGTCTACTATAAAAAAATATTATTATTATTATAGGCAAACACCACCCTAAGTTGGTAGTATTCATGTTTAATCAAAAGTTAGTATTATTGTAGGAAAATCAATGAAAGTTTGTATAATTCACAGTAATTTTTACACAATATATCATATAGAAGAGGTATGTTAAGTAAATTGAGAGGGGCATAACATGTCTGGTAGGTAAAATGCAAATAAACTTCAAGTACAACAACAAAAGTACAAATGCAAAGGCAATATAAACACATCAAAATAGATCTTAATCAGTAACTCCAATCTCCAAAAAAAACTTACATGGTAAAGATGGGTGAAGTGAAGGATTTCATCAATACATCCGACCAGTGCACTCCGACGAGCCACAGTAGCAACTCTTTTTCTTAATATTTCCCTCAGAATCAAAAACCTGATCTATGGTATAGTTGTAATGATAGGTAAGCTCTTGAAGTGGAGGAATATTTTCTGCTGCAAAAAACATAATGTGGGGAATTCTCTTGTCTTCGTGATCGTAAAGGACATTCTGAGCATAGAGGTTAGGGGTACAGCTATGATTGATAAACCTCCCAATGTTCCCAAAATTCACTGCATCGATTGTAAAACCAATATTTTCTACCACATCATCAGTATTTGATTGAACATCAGGCAAGAGAGTGGAAAGTCCTTCCCAAAGAGAAGAATCATCATAATTTTGCCCAATATCAAATAAATATTCATCATTGCCGGTTCTTTGCTCAGCTTCCTTGTCATCCAGCAGCTCTCCTATATATTCACATATGAAGCTACCAGATGGAATTGCTGATAGACATCTTACACCCCAGCCCCTAGAGTCAGTCTTAAAGATTTCAAGAGGAAGTTTAATACCAAGTTGGCTGACCCTATTGTGACAAGATGGAGGGCACTTACATAATGGCCCACATTCATATACAAGGGGCTTTGCTTGAACAATAGCCCCATTGTGATTGAATGGAATCTCCCCTCCGTTCTTAAGGGCACAAGCACACTGCGCAGAATCTGAACAACCATTCTTACAATCACAGCCCTTGGGAGGTATAGGCTGACACCAATTGGGGTACATCATGCTTGTCATATACCCAAACGGTGGAGGCTTCTCGTCACTTATGGTATTGACTGCACATATTGGGAAAATTTCTTTTCCTTCGGAGATATCGGCTACACAACGACCCTCACGTGCTTTAAATTTTTTGGATTGTTTCACTTCCCAAGCAAGCTCTGGCTGACCTGGAACTCTTCTTAGCTCGAATTTGTACACCAACTTCCCATGGGGTCCAAGATCGTGCCAATACTTCTCAACAGTGTATAGACCATCATAAGTGTATGTTGCAACTGTTCTTGCTCTTCCATCATGAGTATCAGAAGATTTTGTGTCTTTACATCCACGAACAACCCTCACCAAGGTCTTTTTATCTATGCAGTTCTTCAAGGCAAGATTCCCTCTTTCAAGCTTCTGATCTTCAGGTTGCTTATCTGCACCTGTACCGTTTCCTCCTTGACCAGTATATATCAATACATCAGAGCTTTGCACCTCATTAGCGTATCCTCCAGAAGCCACGATACTGATTGCAACAGGCTGTTTACCTATTTTGATTGTACCTATACCACCTTGTAGCGGTCCATGCAGCCCAATTATTGCAAGTTCAATTCGGTAGTTAAATATATCACCCACTTCTACTCCAGGGATAGGACCAACTATTTTTTTCGTGTTGATGTATTTTCCAAGATCCTTAAGTATTTTTGCAGCTTGTATATCAGCCCTAACACCATTGTTTTGGTCCTTGGACTTTGCTGTTTCTTCTTCTTGCAATAGCTTTCTGTGAAGAACCTGAAATAATCGTAATGTTTCTCGTACTTTACTGCGAACACCTCTCTGGCTTGAAGAACTAGCACCAAAAGGAAAAAGACTGACATCGCAAACACGCCCTCTTGGAAGAAACTGAAAGTCATTAGCTTCATCATTTTCAGACGAGTCATCCAAATCTATTTCCTCCTCGAAATAAGGTATGTTGATACCTTTTTCTGCCGAATTTCGGGTATCGTCTTTGCTTGTAGGTGAACACTTGTGTGAACTTTGGACAGAAGTGTCATCCATCCTCACTTTCTTTTTCCTTACACTAGCTGTAGCTGATTTGGATTTAACTTCTTCCACTTTCCCCGGCCTCCATGGACAATGAGGTACAGAAATAAGACCTTGTACGACAAGAAACTTCTTTCCACTTTCAGCAACCACAATATCTTCTCCTTGCAATCCAACGTTGCTACATGGAAAACCAGTTTGTGAGGTTTTAAGAACCACATCATCTATTTCCTCCTCCAAAAAAGGTATGTTCATACCTTTTCCTGCCAAATTTTGGGTATCATCTTTGCTTGTAGGTGAACCCTTGCGTGAATTTCGGCGAGAAGAGTCATCCATCCTCACTTTCTTTTTCCTTACACTCATTGTAGTTGATTTGGATTTAGCTTCCACTTTCTCCTGCCTCCATGAACAATGAGGTGCAGACATAAGATCTTGTACGACAAGAATCTTATTTCCACTTTCAGCACCAACTATATCTTCTCCTTGCAATCCAACATTGCTACATGGAAAACCAGGTTGTGAGTTTTTAACAACCACATCCCCCTGCGATCCAACATTGCTACAAGGAAAACCAGTTGGCTTTCTCTTGCTTTTATCTTTATCATAAACTATAATCTCTTTGTTTAGTTCATCAGGCTTACTCATATCAGCCTCATCTTTTCCATTATATTCGATAAGTTCTATATCATTTTCAGTATGTTCATCATTTTCATCTTTAAAATTCTCATCTTGTCCCTTACTCTCACTTGATTTGCTGATCAAAAGTTTATCGCTCTCTGAAAATTGTCCACGGGTATCTACAACTATTCCTGAAACAAGATCTTGTACCTGATCAGTCAGAGCATTGTCATCCTTTGGCTCTCCAGCAGTCAGATTTGTATAATACAATACAACAGCTTTGTCATCCTTCAAATCTAGTTCCACTCGAGTAACATGTGTGCCTTCTGTAACACCACACCTAGGCACATTACGGCCACAGCCATCTGGAAAATCACGAATAGCAGAAATCTTTCTTTGAGGAGGATATTTAGGTTCCTTCCAAACAAAATTTGGCGGGATTGGATAATGTGGAAGTAAAGAAAGGTTTACACCATTATTTCCCTCATACGCAATTTTGTTATCAACAGCATGAGCGGGTTCTTCAAGATCAAGAGCACTGGCATCCTTGCGTGCATTTGATGACTCTAACATCCCGTCTATCAAACACATTGATGAATCTTCATTTCCACGCTGCACCTCCTCACATTTCACCAAATAAGATTTCTCTACTTTGACAGCATACAAGCACAAAACAACCTCGTGACTTTTTGAATATACTTTTTCTTCGGGTGATAATCTCTTCACGATTTCACAAAGATCTCTACTCTTTTCCCCATTTCTTAGAACAACATTTTCTTTTTGTCCCCCATTTCCTACTTCCTTCACACGTGGGCTAATTTTTTCTTTGGGAGATAATCTCTTCACCATTTCACAAAGATCTTTACCCTTTTCCCCATTACACTCCAAATCTCTTGGAACATCATCCTCTTTTTGTTCCTTATTTCCTACTTCCTTCACAGGTAGGCTAATTTTCGCTTGCGGGCCACATCCATTAGGAAAATCACGAATTACCGATACTTTTCGCCTCTTACATCTTGGTTGAGACATCAACAAAGAACAATCCCCATTTTCCGATGGCCTTTTCCCAGTAATCATCGAACCCATTTCCCCGTTTCAGAATCCTATAACAGCAAATGCGAAATCAAATTAATCCAACATCCTTTCACTTCTCCATCTTTTGACGCAAAAAATGAATAAATAGAATAAAATAAAACAAAAAATCAAATGTAGAGTTTAACAATAGAAACACATCTAATACTTATCACGGCCATTGTTAAAAAATGTGTAAGGTGCACTATGAATCAAGAGACTAAACCTTTCCTTTATTTGCTTCAGTCTATCTTACTCGGACTCTTCATCTTACTTCACGTACCCGTGTCCAATTGTTTGATCCTCGGACATTGATATGGCCCTCAGACACTTCATTTTAGGTGTAGAATTGAATATTTAGACGTATCTGACACTTGGACATGTACCAGAATCCAACATTAGTACCCGAGTCCAAGTAACATAGGATTCAAGCGTACCTATGGGCAAAAAAGTGTTGGCCAAAACACATAAATTATTTGGATTCTTTTGAATTTTGTGTTTGGGCCACCTCCAACTATTGCAACTTCAACGCGTATTCTGTACTCCATTAACCTCAACTATTCTTTAATTTTTTTTTTCAAGACTAAGTGTTTGCATCTAGGCCATAGTGCAAAACAAGGTCGCATCACCATAAAGTGAACGTGTCAAAAGGTTTAAACGTTTGCCGCAACTGATAGGTCAAACAGTCGCAAAACCATTTGCATTGATTGTGTAATTTGTTATGCGACCGTTATCGTTACCACATTGCAACCGAATTTAAAGTCGTATTTTTGCACCATGGCCTAGGCACACACCCTGGGCGTATTTTAAAACTACGATAATGGCTAACGACCCACTAAATTTATTAAAATGCTATGTAAGAGATAGCTTTAAATTACTATGATCTTGCGATATAACACCTAACTAAACATATCCATTGCAAACTCACTAACACTAGGCGAGATGAGTGGACAATTTAGGTTATGAATCTATTGTTCTATTATAAAAAAGAATAATTTCAAATGGTAGGACCTAGACTAAACTAATACATGTTAGGCCCATTTAGGATTTCCCTGCTACTCAACATAAGGTCGAATGTCAATCATAGAAAAAGCAATGGTCAAGATAACAAACACGTACACGTTAGTAACTAACAATATGTTATAACAACGTCAATAAACCGAGCAATAACTTATTACACCACGATATAGAGATGACCCTATAGCACTCTCTAAGTACAACTCTCAAACTCTAATCATCAATCTCTAACTCTCACACAGCCATTAGAGTATAAATTCCAACCTTTCTTTTCTCAATTCATAACATTTCTTTAGGCACCCACACATGCAACCACTTTGATCAAAGGTGTCATCGGACAACTTGAATCCAATACCAAAGTGTGAGCTTATTGAGCTTAACAACTTCAAAATATATGTGACTGGAGGCCATATTGGGGTTTGAAGGCCCACATGGTACTTAGATAAGGACTACGATGGCCATGCCGGTGCCCAATAGCAAAGTATGATCATACCCCGTACAACAACCATATATAGATGATCCATGCCTCTGAGAACTAAACCAACCGGGGTAGCAATCCAATTTGGTATTTGAAGTATGTTGTAGTGTGTACTTGTTTTGACCATGTCGTTAGTGTCATTTGCAGGTTTGTGACTCAACCTGGGTGAGGACACTGGCAGGTCGAGATTTATTCTCTTACGGTTTGCATGGATCAACTATTATGGATCTTGTGTACGGGAATGGTTTTAGGTGCTTTGTTACATCGGTTAAAGTTTGGGTTGTATTCACTATGTTTGACTTTGCTTTGGGAAGTCTTATGATAAGTTGGAAGTCGTATTTGGGGTCTTCGGTAATTGTGTGTATCATGAAGATAAAGTATATGACTTTAGCTTCTGTGGCAAAGAGGTCTTTGTGTTTTCTGGTCTTGGTGATGGTTCTTTGTGATCATGCATTTGTCAACTGTGATTGTTTGTCTAGTGATCTGGAACTTGATGTTTGGAAGAAGCACATGGTCATGTTACATTCGAAATGCACGTACATGAAGATAAAGGTAAAGAAGGTAGGATTTCTGACAGTCCTAGTGACTTCTTCACTATGCTGGTTCCATTGGCTTAGGCCTTTAGAGGGGTGTTGGGGAAGCTCAACGAAAGGTACATACGACCTTAAGGTGAAGCTTGCCCCATGGAAAAATGATGCAGGTGGAGTATTATGAGGGGCTTGTAATGATGGTGGAGTGTTATGAGTGATTTACTTGGAGACAAGTAGTGACTAGTCTTGGTTGAAGACTTGTTGGGATTCTTGGTTGGAGACTTGCTTGGATGCGTAGTTTATGCATCTGTTGTGGGCATGAGAATGGTTTTTCTAACTATGGTATTGATGGGATCGTTGTTGAGTACGAGTTCTCGTCAAGGTGGAGATTATTGGTATATAGTGACTCGAACAAGAGTCTATATACGGGATGAAGATGAATCAAGGGGCGTGTTCCAGGTTTGGCAGCTGAGTTGGCTTGGCTTAGGATTTGATGGCAACCGAGTTGTCCTGATATGCCGACAAAAGGGGACTTTCCACAAGGTATCGTCGATTCGGCGATGATGGAGGCCTTGGTGACGCCGAGTAGGCGTTTGGGCTCTTTAATTCAATTTTCCAGAAGATGAAGCCGAGTCTGCGACCATGGTGCGTGAGCCAAGGCCGATTCGGCGGCAGGAGCGTGTATTAGCCCTGTTGTTTCTCGTGGGTTTTGTTGGCGGTTTTCTTATTTATTTTGCCCCTAATATCTTTGTCTTATGTGGTTAATATATAAAGACTGCATTCTCTTGGAATTAAGGCAACGCACAGAGTTAGAAAAACTTAAAAGAGAGAAAAACCAAAGAGCGCCATTATTAGGGTTTCAAATAATCATCGTGTAATCTTCCGGTTTATAGTGAAAGTTTGATTCTTGGTTTCCCGTGGACGTGAACCACGTAAATTTATCCGTGTGATTTTCTTTATTGTTGTTTGAATCTTTATTGTTTTTACGATTATGGTTTTCTCAATCACACAACAATATACATAGTCATGATACCAATGAAAGATAACAACCTAAACATCAAATTTAGACAATTAATACAAGCAATTAAAAATTCTTAACAAATCCACCAATAAACTTTTTAATATTCACTGCAATGTAAAATATGATAAAATCAAAGTAAAATTGACAAAATTTTAATCCCAATTTCGACCAGTTTACTAATAATAATATTACCCATTGATGTTCCGATAATTAAACAATCAGTTCTACAAACCAAAAAGTGAAGACTGTAGAATAAGAACAGAAATTTACTTTTCTAAACATCATAAGCTGCAAAAATCAATTAACAAAAGTAACACTAACTAATGCAGCCAAATTCATACCGTTATCTCAGATTCTCGCCGGAGAAAGATTGAAAAAGAAGATGACCAGAATGTGGAATCCAAGATGAAGAGAACAAATTCACGACCCTAAAACGGTTGGATGGACGCAGAAATAGGAAAAGTTTACGGAGATAAAGAAACCAAATCGAGTAACGGATATTCGTGTTTTATTGTACTCTCTCCGAGTTAACTGAGAGCAGGGGTGTTCAACGGACTGGGCTTTCATTCGGACCGTTTTTTGAAGAATTTTGTAAACACAGATTCTTTAATTGGACCGATTTATTAAATAGTTTTTAAAATATTATAAGAACGTATTAAGAATGATATAAAGGAAGTTACTAAATTTCGCCACCTATACTCATTTTATCGCTACCCCTCCAAATGAAATTACGAATTTGTCCTTGATTATTTAAAAATTACAACTTTGCCACTCCCTACAAATTTCTTATTTATAATAATAATAATAATAATAATAATAATAATAATAATAACAATAATAATAATAATAATATCAATAACAATAATAATAATAATTAACTTTTTTATATTCTTCAAAAAGAATATAAATAAAATTAATAATAATAAATGTAAAAATAATAATAACAACAATAATAAAATTAAAAATAATAATTATTATTCAAAAAGAAAAAAAAATTAATCGCCCAGAACCGGGCGATTGGACCCCGGTTCAATCGCCAAAAAAGTGGCGATTGAACCGGGGTCCAATCGCCTAATTCTGGGCGATTAATATTATTTTATTTTTTTTTGGAAAATTTATATTAATAATAATAATAATAATAATAATAATAATAATAATATATGAAGAATAGATATGCATTAAATTAAATTAATAGTAGTAATAACCGGCAGTTTGTTGTGAAAGAAATTACCAAATTAAGAGAAAGTATTTTAAAGAAGTGTGAATTATGATAATAATAATAAGAACAATAAGAACAACAACAATAATAATAATAATAATAATAATAATAATAATAATAATAATAATAATACATTATTATTAATAATAATATTAATAATAATAATAATAAAATAAATAAAAAAATCAATCAAAAGCTTTAAAATTACTGTTTTATTCTCTTGATCTTCCATTTTTCTTTTTTTTCTTTTTGCTTTAATTTTTCACCACTAATTGTTGAAAATAGGATTATGTTGATATATATAATAAGGAAAGCTTGAGTTAATATTATTATTATTATTATTATTATTATTTAAAAGAATATAAAAAAGTTAATAATATTATTATTGTTATTATTATTATTATTATTATTATTATTATTATTATTATTATTATTATTATTATTAATATAACTTTTCCAAAAAAAAAAAAATAATCGCCCAGAACCGGGCGATTGGACCCCGGTTCAATCGCCACTTTTTTGACGATTGAACCGGGGTCCAATCGCCCGGTTCTGGGCGATTAATTTTTATTTTTATTTTTTTCTTTTTGAATAATAATTATTATTATTAATTTTATTATTGTTGTTGTTGTTATTATTATTAGGAAAAATTACCCTGAATAATACGAACTTTCACTGATTTTCCTACAATAATACGAACTTTCAATTAACCATGAATAATACGAACTTTAATACATATTTCCCGCTAGCATACCTGACCGGTTCTTTACCTGGAGAAACGGTAAATTTCCCATTTCTTCATTATGCTAGCGGGAAATATGTATCAAAGTTCGTATTTTATTCATAGTTAATTGAAAGTTCGTATTATTGTAGGAAAATCAGTGAAAGTTCGTATCATTCAGGGTAATTTTTCTTACTTAGTTTTATCAGCCAAAAAAAAAAATTTAAAGGAATGAGTAAGTTTACCGGTAATAAGTAAAATGGTATGCCAGCGGGAAATATGTATCAAAGTTCGTATTATTGATGGTTAATTGAAAGTTCGTATTATTGTAGGAAAATCAGTGAAAGTTCGTATTATTCAGGGTAATTTTTCCTTATTATTATTATTACTTTTATTATTATTAATTTTATTTATATTCTTTTTGAAGAATATAAAAAAGTTAATTATTATTATTGTTGTTGTTATTGATATTATTATTATTATTATTATTATTATTATTATTATTATTATTATTATTATTATTATTATTATTATTATTATTATTTATTATTATTATTATTATTATTTATTATTATTATTATTAATATTATTATTATTATTATTATTATTATTATTATTATAAATAAGAAATTTGTAGGGAGTGACAAAGTTGTAATTTTTAAAAAATTAAGGGCAGATTCGTAATTTCATTTGGAGGGGGTGGCGATAAAATGAAAAGGGTGGCGATGTTTAAGGATTGGGTGATATAAATAGACATTTGAGATATTAAAAGTAAGTATTAAAGATATGGTAAGTAAGCATTAAGGATAATATAAGTAGACATTAAGAATACGGTAAGTAGACATTATCTTTGATGGGTTGGGGTTGAGATACGTTTCTTAAAGAGACGGCCTCTCAAGAGACCAGTTGTGTTGTGAAAGTCGAATTGAAAATGGGATGGGCTGAAAATAGGCTCTACTATATAAATAAAATGAAGCGAGTTATTAAAAGGACTTAATAAGAGGCTAGGACCGGACCATTGTAAATAACATTATTGATAGATACTTTAATTATTATAAATGACATTGTCAATGGGATTATTAACATTCCACAATTTAATTATTTTAAATAGATCAATGGGGCTTATAATAATTTATAATAATAAAAACAGGTTTGGTTGGGCCGAGTTAGTTTGAAAACCCGACTCATATTGTAACACCCCTACCCCTTGAACCGCTGGGTTACTACTCATGAAGATTATAGACTGGCCCCACAAACCAATATGAGTCTTTCACCCCTAACTGAGAGTATTGTTCTATTTAATTTTTTACACTATTTATTGCTCATTCTTAATTTATATATTTTATTTTTAATCTAAATATCATATAATAATCTAGTAGTATATTTGATTCATCCCAATGTAAATTTTATTAATATCAATTTATATAATTTTAATTATGCATAATTAGAAAATTTTAAGATTGAATTAGTACATTGAATAGAATATTTTATTTAGGACAATTGGTGTGAGTTAGATAGAATATTTTATTTGGGCATTACTATTTGTCACATTTTTTAGTTATGGAGCCATTTATTTTAACAAACTTTCGATTTTATCTCTCTTCAAAAGAATTAATTTGGCTTAAGCGCATTGACAAAATCTAAAATGTTAATCAATTAATTTTGATTTAATTTTTAAAAAAGAAATTTTATTTTAGTTGAGGTAAATACAACGTAGACACATATCTAGAATGTGAATCGATTTAAATTCGATTTAATTTAGAAAAATTAAATAAATAAAAAAGGAAATTAAAACAAAATTATTCTTTTTTAAAATTATATTGAAATTCATCGATCAATATTCTAAATTTTTCTTTAATTCATTAACTTTAATTTAAATGAAATTAATCGATCGGCTTTTCAGATTTGTATCTTTGTCGCATTTATGTTAATCGAAGTTAATTACAATGGAAAATCGTATGTTCCATTTACATTAAACAAATGTTGAGTTTGTGAGATTTAGAGAGATAAATGAGTTTATAGATATTTTAAAGAGAAAAGGATAAAATTGAAAGTTCATAAAAAAAAAGTGGCGACGCAATGAAAAATATGTCAACAAATAAGAATTGGGTATTTTTTTTTGAAATGCACTCGTACGTAAGAATGACGTTTGGCAAATTTTTATTGCCACAAGATATGAGAGCGTAAGCAGTTATTTAAACTCTAATTACAAGCTAGGTCGTCGATAATAATATTGGGTAACAGTCTTTTATGGACTTTAAGCTTGTTATTCTCATTTGATATGATTGAATAAAGTCATTATATATATATATATATATATATATATATATATATATATATATATATATATATATATATATATATATATATATATATATATATATATATATATAAAGGTCTAGTCTTGTAACTAATGATGTTATCCGAGTTCAACATTGTTTTTTATAGTTAAATAAGGACTAGATCTTTTCTCATTCGGTCATATTGATACATTTAGGATTAGTAAAGAACCTTAATTGCACCATCACCGTGCTTTTCAACCTCTAAATAAAAAAGGTTAAGATGAAAATAAATCTATAGAAGTTTAACCATTGAGTTGAGTCAGTTCTTTAACATGGTAACCTTTTCGTCACAAAATAGAAGAGGCTTATTAATACAGATCAAATTAGTTAAGTGAAATCCTTCTTCTAGCAAGAGCCTCAATGTCAAACCCTAAAGTCTTCCTAGAGTACCTGATAGAATATTATCAAAAATTAATTAATGATTTGATTAATTAGGGTTGAAAAATAAAAAAATTCCAATTTTGGTGTTCTTTAAAACTTAATTACCAAAATGGTGTTTGTTATGGGATCAAATAAATAAACCCATAATTTATTTAGTCAAATCCAAACCACCCACCTTGGTCCAATAACTTCCTAAAATAACTACCCACTACTCACCATAACCGACCACTCACCCATCATACCCATGATTCCCACATTAATTCACCATCTAACCTCCATTATACCATTATAAATACATATTGCATACATCATTTGCACCGGACTAAGCTTTTACGTTGCTACCGTTATTCCACAAAAACATCCGCCCTCCTACTTATAATGTTAACCAAATATCCTTCAATTGATCTGAACTCATCCAACAATCCGTTAATCTTGTATTCATTAATTATCATACATTCATTGATTTCTGTTTTCCGGTCTGACTTGAGCATCGAAGAGGTTTTTCGGGAAATCACCCCCGAACAAGGCTAACATTTTATTGCAGGATTTGAGGTCTCATCAGTGGAAGGATCATAAGCACTTTCAGCGTACCAACAGATGTCCCCGATTACACCTTATATTCAAGTATTTTAAGTGTTTTTTGCACTTTCTCGTTTCATTACTGAAACAGTGTTCATATAATAAAATAGTTTTACTATGCTACATTTTTTTTGGTTTGGTAATTCCAAACCTGCAAGAGGGATAAAGCTGTTTTGTCAAGCAAATATATGCATTATACAAATTTTTAAAATCCCACAAGTCTTGTAGAAAGAGTAGAATATCCAAAAAAAACTTCTACATACAACAAAAAATCTCAAAGAAGTCCAAAAATCAAAATCAATAAAGATGTTTGTCAAAGATAACGTATCCTTGTGATATGTTGTTCGCATTATCCTTATGATCTATCATGGAAATTCAAGTGAGTTTTTTATGTAAAAAATAATACATTAAATATGCAAATCCCTTATTTTACAATGACAACCATTATATTTAAATAAAGAACAATCAAAAATAGAGATGAAAATCTGAAAATTACCTCCAATGCACAATGAAGTAAAAATCTCAATTAGAACAGTGGATTTAGACTGCGGTGATTGGTATAGGTGGCGGCTGTGGTGGGACGCCGACGGTTGGCGTGGATGGTGGTTGTCGTCAGTCTCTTCAAGTCCCTCGTCGTCAGTCTTACAAATGTTTTCGAGAAAATAAATAGGCTTGCTGTTAGAATTGGAATTAATTTAGTTTTGATTTAGTTTTGCTTGGAGAGATTTAAGAGGTTTGAAACTTCCCAAACCACAATCAAATAGATTTAATTAATTTTTTTTCTTAAAATGAACACTAGTTTGGGAAATAAATTTTGGTGAACCCCAAATCATTTTTTTTTATTTTCCAATACTACTTAGACGAATCATTTAAAATTTCTTGCTTTTTTTTAACACAATACTGCAATATTATAAATATTAGCATATATCAGCAAATAATTCTCTATTTATTTTCAAAAAACATTTTTCATATACTAAATAGTAAATACTATAATACTATATATATTATCTATATTAACATCATCTCTGTCATAGTTACCCAAAATTAGAAACTGTCCATCAAATTCTGTTTCGCAACCTTCATTTTCAAACCTTTAGATTAACGTTTCAAAACTACATTTCCCAAACTATTTTCTTTAATTTTCTTATCTTTTTAATCATTTTTGTTTTCTTACCTTTTATTGAATTTATTTTTTTGTTGTAAAATAAAATTATACTTAGAGTTTCCTAAACTCTAAAATTAACATTTTTGGTTTCCATTTTTATTTCTTATATTAAATCGAATTTCATTTCAGGTAAATTGATCTCTTTAATAATTATTTTTCATAATTTTATATGAGCGAAATACATTAAATATGATAATGATGAATAATGAAGATAAATTTCTTGCATCTTATCAACAAATGACTATTAACATGAATCCAAATGATATTCTTTTCACAATGTGTTATACTCTTTAATTTGTCAAGTCTTTCCTCTTACAAAAGGTCTATAAAAAGAAGGCAAAAGGATGCAATTGGAATGGAGCTGCTTTACACCTTTAAATCTTTTACCCAATCCTTATATTCCGCCACCCTTTTCATTTTATCGCCACCCCCTGAGTAAATTACCATTATACCCTTACTTTATAAAAAATTAACAACATTGCCATTAAGGGTAAAATTCCTATATATACCACACTCCACCTAATATTATTCTCACTACAACTAAATACAACTCACTAAAGCTAA
Organism: Amaranthus tricolor; assembly: GCF_026212465.1. Taxonomy (NCBI): domain Eukaryota; kingdom Viridiplantae; phylum Streptophyta; class Magnoliopsida; order Caryophyllales; family Amaranthaceae; genus Amaranthus; species Amaranthus tricolor. The sequence continues at coordinate 3,204,048 of NC_080061.1, forward strand.
ATCTCGGAGCAAAAATTAAGTACAATCCCCAAATTATTAATCGAGGTAAGTTATTTTTAATTTAATTAGTCGCAAAAGAAAAAAAAAAAATTCAAAACGAGGCGCCCAGATCTGGGCGGCTGGACCCCGGTTCAGGCGCCCAAAATTAGGCGCCTGAACCGGGGTACAGGCGCCCAGATCTGGGCGCCTCGTTTTGAATTTTTTTTTTTTTCGTGTATTTAGGATTAATTAATATAAATTTTGAATTATTATTGTAAATTTGTATGTTGTAATGTGTAATTTTTATATTTTTTAGTAAATTTTATATATTGTTTTGAATGAAAAAAAAAAATGAAAGGGAGGCGCCCAGATCTGGGCGCCTCCCTTTTTAATCTTTTTTTTTTTTCGTTATATTTAGGAATAATTAATTTAAATTTTGAAGTATGTTATTATTATGTTAATGTTATTATTATTAATTTTATTTTTATTATTATTGTGATTGTATTTTTTTTTATTAAATATATGTTAATGTTATTATAATTAATTATGTTATTATTAATGTGATTGTTATTTTTTTTATTATTATAAATATGTTCATGTGTTGTTTTATAAATTATTAGTGTAAATTTGTATGTTAATTTTTTTGTTGTTAAATTATTATTTATCTTTGAATAAAACTGTAAAAATTGTAGAAAATGGCTGGTAATCAAGAAAAAAGAAAAGGTTTTTTTAGGCAATTGTTGAGAGGTAATAGTTCAAGGCCTACTTTACTTAGAGGGGACCCGCATGAGAGGGGGGTGACGGGTTCTGCTAGGAGGGCTAGGCATGAAGAGGCTGTCAGACACAGTGAGGCCCAAAGGTCGAGTACGCTGAACCAAGTGCGTACTCCTATTGATGACCAGGCTGACAGCCTCCAGAGTAGTTGGGGGGTTTATAGTGATGATGATAATGATGCTGATGATGTTCAGTTCCAAGGTACTGAGTGTCGCCAAGTGGACTGGGCTGTTGTTCGCGGCCCCGACGGCAGATTTGCGCGGGGCGGCCCGAGTTCTTCTGCCGCATCTGAGCGCGCAGGACGTAGTTTTGTCGATAATCAGCCCTCACAGTCCACTAACACGGACTGGTTAGTGACATCACCCCAGCCCGGTGAGCCGACAGATACGCGACTGATCCCTAGCTATGGCGGGCACATAGCTAAACTTATTTATGACGGCTCCGAGCGTACGCCTCCGATTCTAGAATGCTGTATTAGAAAGAGACCGGTGGAGTCCATCATCGGACTGAAGGATATGTCCGATGCGCTAAACGATGTTCTACCTGCCACTTCCCTCGGCCGACTACTGGTCATTATGCACCAGCACATCGATTGTGCTTTGATATCTGCGTTCGTCGAGAGGTGGCAGCCGGATACGAACACCTTCCACATGCCCTGGGGAGAGATGACGATTATGTTGCACGACGTGCAACGCATATTGGGTATTTCTATTGAAGGTTCTCTGCCGGCTGAGCCTTCGGAGGCGGAGTGGGAGGTTGGTATCACCAATCTGTTCGGGGAGCCTCTGTCTGAGCTTCGGCGTAAAGGTTCATTCACCGGCGGATGCATAACCGTTGCTGAATTGATGTGGCTGTGTCATAGGTCGCAGGCCATGGATACCCAGAAGACAGCGTACTACATGGCTGTCATCGGCTCTATCTTGTTGGCGGATAAGTCCAGAATTGGCATGCGACCTCACCCGATACTTGCCGTGAACGACGATCAGCAGGACGTGGCCTGGGGTGCGGTGACCTTGGCGTTCTTCTACAGGCAGCTCGGAATGGCATCTAGGGCTGGTTGCAAGACCATTGCTGGATGCCTCACATTGCTCCAGACATGGATCTATGAGTACTTTCCCGCTTTCCGCCCTCATGCTCGCCGAGAAGATGTGCCAAACATGACTAGGGCGGAGATGTGGACACCGAAAAAACCATGTCGTGAGCTGGACAGGTTGAGGGACTGCCGCAAGGTTCTTGATTCAATGATGGAGACTCAGGTACTGTACATTACATTTTGTCATGCATGTTGTTTTCAATTTATAGTATTTTTTTGTGAACTTCGCTTGTATGCAGGTTGAATGGACTCCCTACAATTCTGCTGCTGGTGCATTGATGAATGATCACCCACGCACCACCGTAATCGTGGGTATCACGTGCTTTGATGTTGTGGAGGTGTATTTGCCGGAGCGGACATTGCGACAGATTGGGTTCATGCAGGCTATTCCTCCCGCTCCTATTAGACCAGCCAAGGCTGTCCGACCGGCACACGGTACCTACTACGTGACCTTTCCTTCTTCTGCTGTATATTTGGAGGCATGGAGTAGGTTCCCCTATAGTGCCCGCCTTGTTGAGCAGGGACTTCGTCGGGCTTTTGTTCCTTTTGAGGCTGAACCTAATTACGTTGATTGGTTCAAAGTGTGCTCACACCCGTACATAGCCCCGGACGAAGGGCCTACTTCCGGTCCTGGTCCTTCTCAGAGCAAATCTGAATACGTGAGTTTTATTATCAGTTTTTTTTCAGATTTTTTTTTAATGAATTAATAACGGACATTATCCTTTTGTGTTTTCAGTTCCTGAATGAATGGCCCAGTCGATTCGCTTCACTGGCAAGACTACTTGCTAAGGTTGCGGATTTGAACCCCCATCAACGACATGCGTTAGAAATATACCTTAATGATTGTAGAGATTTATTTGAAGAATGGCAAATTTTTAAAGGGCATGACCCTGCATAGTCTGTACTGAAACTATTTTACATTAATTATTGCATTTCTTTTCGTCAATGAATGTCATTCGTATACACAATAGTATAATTATGGATTATATACAATTCTATGGAGTATCTAAATTTACAGCATCGTCAGCGGTGGTATTAGTTGGTTGTGAACGTGGCCCGCTAGATTATTCCAGAGCATAATCCTCGTACTGAAATGTGTGTCAAGATGTTTGGTGAAATTGTCAGCTGCTTGTTTCCAACTTGGATGGATCGGCGGTAGAGGGGACGAATCGTCGTTCATTAAAAGTTGAACAAAATGATTTCTATTAACCCAACATATATGTATTACTTTATTTACACTATTCACGCCCGATGCTTTCCTTAACGGGAGAATCAAACAGTTGTATTGCGGATTACAGTCAGCAGAACCATAATAAGCAATGGCAATGTTTAGAAATGTTGCTGCAGAGTACAAAGCCATCGGTGCATCCATCCAGTGCATGAAAGGAGCAGGTTCGTTTGCGTGTGAACCTATTCTGAATATAGAATCGTCTAGTGACTCCTGGGATAGATACAAAGTTAGGTATTGCGCTCTATTCATTTGCATTTCCATACTCATAGCACGCCTTAAAAGAGGCCATGCTTCCTCGCCTCCCAGCTCTGTGACGGCAATTGCTCTAAATCCACAGTTACCATCACCTAACACATCAATCCAGTCGAACAAGTAAGGAGGAAGGATAAATGGGATGTTATTAGGCAATGGAAAGTGTGAAAAATCTCGACCTCCAGGATCATCTACAATAAATGTAAATAAAGTTAATATGCGTAAACTGAGACGAATTAATGCAAAAAACGAAAAATATAGTCAAGTACCGGATAAGTTGAAACTGAACTTAATTCCTACTGAGGATTGCGTCTCTCGACCACTAGATCTGCCACTAGATCTCCCGCGGGAAGAAGATCTAGACCCTCGACCGCGAGAAGATGATCTGCTATATTCAAATGAACTTTTTCTCCTTCTCATGTTTTTACTTGTGCTTGGTCTTCCCTTTCTCGGTGGACTAGCGTAAGGCTCAGGTATTTCCGCGCCATCTGGGTGTAGTTCATATTCAAGTAACTGAGACATTCGGCGAACAACAGCGGGATCAGATTTGAGGACTTCATCGACCAGAGATTGAAAGTACTCTTTGTCATTGGCGTTCGGGTATCGTACTCCTTCATCGGTTTCGTCTCCTACCTCTGTGTACCTCAAAGTACTCCAGAATTCATGAATGTCATCCAAATACAAAGCACCATGTGATCCGATGGACATATGTAAATAACATGCACACGGCAATCCATGGGTTTGTTGAAGTACACAACCACATTTGTTAAACACAAAATCACCGAGTTCTAACATGCGGTTATACTCAAGCTGGAGCTGCTCCAAGGCATAGAGAGATACGTGGCGATATAGAGGTCTAAAGTAATGCTGTCGCATCGATCTTGGTACAGAAGACATGGAATCCTATAGCGCTTGTCGGATTGTAGCTTGCTGATTTGTAATCTGTGCGTGCGCCCTTTTGAAAAGGGTATCGAATGAGCTATTACCGCTACCAAGGTAATACTTAAAAGACGAGTGTTGGCTTTCAACTCTGCTGGTAGTCCGGTTACCCAAGTGTAAACAATCATTCGTCCACGCACGGACAAATTTCTCTCTCAGTGGAATCCATGTTCCAGTCAAATACCGAACGACCTTTTTGTTCCTAACCGACCACGTACTGACGATCACTTGCCATTTATCTTCATATTCCTCGATCGTAGAACTTTCAACCAAGGGGTTCCATCCACTTTTCCTGAATACCTGCCCTTGTTGATTTTTCTTGCCGCCACACAACTTGTCCACCATGTTCTCAACGTCGTTGCCAATATGCCAGATGCATAACAAATGCCGCACATCTACATTAAACAAAACATTGAACGTAATTAAGACATTATCATTAGATATAACCACAATAATGAATCAGCAAAGCCTTTTTACCTGGGAAGACGTCACGAATAGCTGCAGATAAACCTTCGTCTCGATCGGTTACAATGACGCTAGGAGTCTGAGCAGTGTCGAAAATATCTCTCAAACCCTGCAGCACCCACGAATACGACACAGCCGCCTCATCTCGCATCAAACAAAACGCAACCAAGAAATTGTGATTGGTTGGCGTCATTCCGATCACTTCACATAGTGGCCACTTTTGTTTGTTCGTTTTGTACGTTGTATCTATCAGCACAACATACGGCCACGTACGTATCATTTGGATAGAGGTAGGATTTGCAATTAATAGTCTGCTCAATTGCCCTTCGTTATCCAAGTCTGTCCAGACCACATAATTAAGTTCTGTGGCCATATGAAGACAGTGTTGAAGGGGAGTCCTACCCTCCATCTCTTCTCTCCTTATTGATTGTCTAATATTATATATCTGATTCATACTAGCATAAAAACCAGGAAAATTATCTCTAATAGAATTCATAATAAAGGTCGGTTGCATTCCGGTTGCACTAAGCTGTCGTATGTGCTCCCGAATGTCTACATTAATCCTATTTGCCCTTACATGACCATCTTTGTACACCAAGAACGGGTGGTTATGTTTTCCCTTTTCACCAGGACACACCCTTACCGTCCAAGGTCTTTCTGGTGGTTTACGACTACTTCTTACAATCATAAATTTACACCCGCAACTTCTACTTTTAGAACCAGGTCGGGCAGTATTATCTAGATTATGTACATCACCCCTAATATTACCATAGCGGTGACATCTTAAATAGACACTAACTCTAGAACGCCCTTCTTTCTTTTTATAAGAAGCACGTGTAAATTGAAAACCGATTGTTATTGCTATCGCATCGGCCCAACTATGTAACTCATCTAAGGAGATAAATTCTCTATCCGTAACAAAGCTACCGGAGTAGTCTACGTTGTCTCCAAAGTTTTCAAACTCCTGCAAATTTGAAATATAAATAATATAAATTAAATACATTAATGACTACAATAATAATAATAATAATAATAATGACAACAACAACAACAAATTAAAAACATTACGTAAATAAAAAAATCTTAAAAATTTAAATTTATCAACAGTAAAAATTTATACGGAAAATAAAAAAAAATTTACATTTATTAATTAATTTTTAAGTATAGTGGCAATTTTGTAATTTTTTTAAATACAGGGGCAAAAATGTAATTTTACAGGGAGGGTAGCGATAAAATGAAAAGGGGTAGCGAAAAATAGCATCACCCATCTTTTATTGCGGAGAAAAGCAAACACTAACAAAAGCAAAACGACAAGTTTAAAAAGTCAATTAGGTCAGACCTCAGAATGAGACCATGAAAAGTGACCGTTAATTGGTTATCTTAAATCTCAGGTACAAGTGTTTTTGTTACTATTTTCATCAGTCACGTGATTTACAGTCTGCTTAGAATGATGCCATTGCCAACCCATAAACGCATTAAAATTATACCCTCAACCTGTGGTTTGTTTGAGTGAATGAATGCAGAAAGTGAAATAAAAAGCACATATTCTTTTCCTTGATTGGTAAGTGCCAAGCTGGAAGATCAACTTCACCAACTAGTCCTTTAAAATTATTGTATATTTGGTAAAAAAGATGAAAATTGATTTGATTATTTTCCTTACATAATTGAAATATTTTTTTACGTTTCACACAAGGCTAGTAATAAAGTTTGGTTCATTATTAAGGGTCAATTACAAATAGTATTTTTTTTATCACAAGATTAATGTTGTATATATTCAATCACTCTAAAAATCTGTCAAAAAGTTAAAATTTCAATGTGAGTCATTTGTTGTCATTAGGCATTGATATACGAAAATTTTATAAATCAATTTAAAATTTAAAATTTAGCCTCTAAATGTATTTAATTTGTCATACTTTTGTATCATTATCATATTTAGTATATTCTGCATATAGAAACTCTAATTAGAATCTGAAAAGGGTTGGATGACGAAACACCATATCCATTACCCTTATCAAAAGAGATTAGGAGTTTATGGTTAGTGAAACTCTCAAATCGAGAATGTCTTGTAAATGAAAACAAAAATGATCTAATATACGTCATAGACAAGATATATAGCAAGACAATACAAACAATTATCATGGGTGTTTCATCATCATCATCATCATCCCAATGAGTCCCGCCCAAGACGTGGTTTGAGGGCTGGGAAAAAAGCAAATTAATACCCTCATCACAAAGAGGCAGCAATCGAAGGGAGCCATTCAACTCGAGTTATACTTATATTCATCTTATATTATATTCTTATCTCACGTGTGCACCAATACGCCCAAATTCTATGAGTTATACACACACAAATTATAATTTTAGAACCTTAAAAGAACCAGAAATGTATGTATCTGTTACAAGCACAAAGCAGCCAGGAACGTGCTGAATGTGGGCCATAGTCTACAATGAAGCAGCTAGTCAAGCCAGCCAAACCGACAAATTTCCGATTCCAAGGAAGAAAGGCACCAATTTTAGGTATCTTAGATTTAAAAGTTCAAGAGTTTTGTAGCTGATTTCTCTGTACAAGTGCGTTGGCAAATGCACGTTTTTGATTAGCTTTGTAGTGTAAACAATGAGTATAGGAAACATGATAATGTACAGCTTTATCGAGCACATTGCATCATTGTATGTGTAATGTGTAATGTGTGTACTCATCTTATTACCACTTTGATTTAATCATATGATGAACTACACTAAATTGATTTGTCCGCAGACCTAAAAGGAGAAAGTTTTTCACTTTTGGTGTCCAACATCTCACTTCTAAACCCATCATTATGTTTGGACTTAATTGGTGGGTGATGTATCTTTGTTTTTCAATTGGTGTGGTGTGGCTCAATGTAATGTGCCAGGGCTTCAAATAAAAATAGATTGAATTCAGGATATTAGTATAGAATAGATTGAAATTTTACTTATTTATATAATCTAAATCAATTTGACTATCGTTAAATTTTTAATCAAATGACTTAAAGTATGGCCTATCACCTATGCTTGCATGGGCCTAGATTCCCCTATGAATAAAAGGGGCCATAAATGCGGTGATGTTATTGAACATAAATCTTCTTTTTATATATAATTGATGTAACCCACAACTTAGTACATGCTTTTATGATTGATACAAGTCCAAGATATATGTTTTCCAAATTATGGTTTCAAAAACTTTTGAAAGAAAATTTATTTCGAGTCGAAGATAAGACATAAAGGAGAATAGAGATTGAGTGGTGAAAGTTGAGTATAATCTTATAGTCTTCTATTACACTTTGTTCTTTTTAATAACAAAATTTATTTTAATATAATTTGAAGTGTAACTATTAAAAGAAATAAAGGTTAATATTGAATCAGAATTATTGAACTTTGCTTATGGTAAAAGTCTTGTATAGATTTAATCAAATATAAATACTTTCTATTTTTAATTACTTTTTAAATTTAATGCACACTAAAATAGGATAAACTAAGTCCATACAAAACTATCTCATGCTTATGCCATGGGCCAACTTCATGTTATTATAGGCCCCTCCTTGAATGACCTCTCGCAAGTATAAGAAGTTCATATCTACTTGATCATTAAGCTGTGTACACTTTCCAGTTTCGACTGATAAAAAAATCTAGTTCCAAAATTGAGGTTCTAATATTTTGTTTAATTAGATCAATTTAAAGTAATATCTTTCAATCATTGAAGGCTTTTCTTTTTTTTTTTTTTAATTCTAATAAAGTCATGGGTCCATATTTACTACTTCAAAACAAAACAAAACAAGTGTTGAACACTAGTAAAATTCCCATCATCAAAAATAACTAGCAAGAAGAAAAATTAAAGAATAATATCTTAAAATCAATTTTATTCAATTCAACAATACAAGGTTAAAGAGACATGAAGTATTAGGCGTGACAATTCATTACATAATCTCACCGTGGTCCATTCGTGTGGACACAGGATACCCGTGGGCTCGGGCCCACAAACCCTCGGAGATGAGCATTGACTAGCACATACACTTGGTGAAGTTCATTGTTTCCCAAAACCATATGGTAGTAGAAGGATTAGCTCACTCAGTATATATACAAGTCCACAACCCACTATTTTATCGATGTGGGATCTTGTCTCACATGTGAAGTTTTTCCAACATGAAGAATGAGCAATAAGTTCTCAGAAGAGTCAGACTTATGGTATAAAATGCGAGTATTCGTTAATTTGAGTAATTGGGTATCAATTTATCTATTTAAGTTTAAATATAAGAAATGTATATCTTTCATAAGTAGGAGATAGATGTTAATTACGAAAGCTTCTAAATTCTAAATAATAAGTGTAGTGTACTAGATAATGAGTATCAAAAATTAAGGTACGGATGATAAAGAGAGGGGATCCTACCACTTCCTCGAATGGTCATCCTTGATTATGTGGGACTATTGCAAGACATAGTTGTGTAATAGAGTCATCACAAGTTTACAACTCACAACTCACAACTCACAACCATCAATAAAACTATTGAAATGTTGCTTTCAAAACTTCAAAACACTTCCCTACAATTTTCTTGCCATTCCAAATATTTTCGATGTAAAACAAATATAGAAGAGTCCCACAAATTAATAAACTAGAAACCAAATCAAAATTACTCTTGTGGTGTTTCGTAATTCTTTGTACACTTTTATTTTATTTCTTTCTACTGTGGTGTTTCTTTTAATTTACTCGTTTTTTTAAGCGTCTCTTCTACTTCCCATGTTATTGTTACAACTATTATAATATGGAGTATCTGTAACTTAATATTGTCGTATATGCATAAATTGGTTGTAAGGATGATCATAGGGTTGAATAAGGTCTAAAATTTTTAAGTAGGTCTAAATTTGATGATAATTAGATACTAGTCAAGTCTAAGTACGAAAGTGTTAAATATAAATTCAAATTCTGACTCAATCTCATGCTTATTTAATTTTCAGAATTATGAGATGGTCTCACGGTTAAAAGCGCCACATACATAGATAAAATAGCTCAACTAATAGTATAAATTATGAGAATAAGGTCTCTTTATTTTGAGACTGTCTTACTGAGAGACGAACTCAGACAAGAGTAGTTGTTTAATTTTTGTTAGAGCAAACCCATTGAGCTTTATAAAAATAAAACTTACATTCTAATATTTAGAGAAGTATCTCACTGCATGCATTTCATTTTGCCCTCTCCTTAGAGGGGTATTGGATTATGGGTATAATATGCCTGCTACCTTCTTTCCTCCTCAGGCTCCAACTTGTGAGGAAAACTGAATTGATGATTGACTATAACTATGACTATGACTATATGACATATTGTTATTCAATAGGTTTGACCCATTTCTCATAAGATCACGACCACCTCTAGTTGTTCATGAACCCCATACCGTGTAAGCTCCTCCTACACAGTGCCCTTGCCGACAAGTACACAATAGTAGTACATAGACAATTTTAATGAACAATTACAATTTTCTAGCTCTATAAGCTCTTACAACTGTTCTTCAAAAAAAAAAAAAAAAAAAAAAAAGCTCTTACAACTGTGCTTTGTCATAGGTGCATTATTAAGAGTACATATCGCCAAAAGCCAACTAGATTAGAGTAATGGAGGTGTCCCTTAAACTTCAAGACATCTAAAACATTTGGGCAATCTAATTAATTAATTGGGGTCACCTGAAATAATGCCAGAGATTTTATTAACTCTTCTTGGGCATCCCAACTTAGACCAACTTATTAGTCAAAGGTTCATGAATTGATAGGTATACCCTTAAGTTTTGGGGTTACCCAAATTAATTATAAACTAATTATTTTTTGTGGTTATCATAATTCAACCTATTTTCAATTACCTGCCAATAATCATATTTTTTGAAAATTTTGTAATAATTCAATCTTTACTTTCAATTTGTTGCCAACGGACCCTTTAGAAAATGACCTGCTATATCAAGTTAACTCTTATCTTCTCCTTTTTTATAATAATTCAACCTATTTTTCATTACCTCTCAATAATCCCACATTTTGAATTTTTTTTAATAATCCAATCTTTGTTTGTATTTTGTTGTCAATGGACCCTTTAAAAAGCTAAATACTCAATTTCTCTTTACCACTAGTTTATAATAATCCAACATATCTCATCCATACATGTTAAGTCTCTTTTAATTTCTTTAACACATTTTCTCTTCAATTATTATCAAAAGTTCCACAATTTTTAAAATACTCAATTTCTCTTTAACACTGATTAAAAGGGATATTTTACTTTGAAGGGAAGTGAAAAACTTACGACTATTATTAATTTTTTATAATATTTTAACGTGTAAATTTCAACTTGATAAAGATATCAGCGGGTCGAATTTTTGAACACCCCTATTTGATGATATATGTATGTAAAGACAATTACTGTTTATGTAATAATCAACTTCGTAAGCTTGGGAAGTATTAGCAATTTCATTTAGTTTCTTATAGAGTCCATTTGCAACAAACAAAAAGTAAATATTGGATTATTGAACAAAATTTAAAGGTGGGATTATTGATAGGTAATGGAAAATAGATTGGATTATTATAAAGAAGGAATAATAAGTCATTTCTTTGAATGGTCCATTAACAACAAACTGAAAATAAAGATTAGATTATTAAAAAAAATTTAAAAGATGAAATTATTAACAAATAATTAAAAATAAGTTGAATTATTCACTAATAATTTTTTCTAATTTTAAACTAAACCACCTCCCTCTAACCGAAAGTCTATCCTCTAAATTATCCCCAACAATAGCCAGAATTGCCGGCATGACTTTTACAAAATCAATAAATACTCATAAATTAGTTGAAACGAATTGCGACCCTAAAACTACGACTACAACAAGTTAGTTGTCATTGAGCAATAACTAATATTCCGACCACACCAGGTAGGACTAATCACCATTCGTGCATGACCAGTAGGTGACTACACCATGGGTGGTCGCCAATGACCACCACAATTCGTGATCAGATGGCAATCGACAATTTATTTTTTATTTTAGTTTTGTCTACGCAATAGTATTTACAATTTATAATATCAGCAATTAACAACAAAATATTATGGTATATGCAAATAAATTCTTTGAAGTTTACATTTTGTAGTTAAATTAATATATTGTTTACAATGATTTCTATTTTCGATTTATACTCAAATTCAACTTTAAACCAACTTTAAAATGAATTTAAATTATATAAAAATCAACATAGACAAAAGATCCAGTTTTGACTCGACTAAAGAGATAATTAAATATTTATTGTAAAATTATTAACATGCGGGGATAGCTCAGTTGGGAGAGTGTCAGACTGAAGATCTGAAGGTCGCGTGTTCGATCCACGCTCACCGCATTTTACTTTTTAAAAAAAAACTATCTTAATCAATTTTTTATTTTAACTTAAAAATCATTTATCATTTACTAAATATATTTTCCAACAAAAATAGCATTGTTTAATAAAGCTTACGCATAGATATGCGCGCATAGATGCACGAGCGTAGTGGAGCATTGCTCCACTTTACCCGCAACATTTCATTATCCTTTGTTTGCTTCCTTATAATAATAATCCTTCTTTTGTGTACTAATTCTAATTAATTATACTTTGATTAATCTATAATCTTCTTTCTCTCTTTAATCTCACTCATTCTTCTCTTTCCCAAAATTTATTTATTCATTAATTTATATTTTAAAATTTATTTTCTCAATTAACTTTATTATTGGATTTTGTCATAGCTTTTTACACTTTGTTTTATTGTTTGACGTAACAAAGTGGGTATATATATATATATATACATATACCTCCTACCCAACTAGGCATATATTCAATTGAAGTGTTTTGTGGTATTATGTTCTAAAAGGTTGGTATTACTCTTACAACTTACATGAAAACTAATGATTTTTTCATTTTATGGTTTTTTCTTTTCAATATCATTGTTTTATGTTCTTGTTAAATTCACTAAATTTTAGCATTTTTTTTTATTTTTCTATGATTATGATTATTTCATCTATATATACGAGTTAACAGATTTATAAAAACCAGTTTAATTAAGTTCAATTATATTTTAAAATTATTTACTACATAAAATGAACTTATTTAGAGACAGATTGTCGCCAAATTTGAGCTTAAAAAATCATTTTATCATACATGGGTACCACACTACCACTTATTCACTCAAACTTGCACATTTGAAACCTTCAAAATATACTTAGTTTTCTTATTCATTGTGTTCAAGATCTTCTTCATCCTCAAATATTGAACAATCTTACATTTTTTAAAACATTTTTTGGTGAATCAAATCTGACTTCTGGGTATTATTCAAATTATCTTATTATTTGAATTTTCTTTCACAGGAATCAGCTAGCTGGTACAACTAATTAAGGAACATTTATTATTATTATTATTATTATTATTATTATTATTATTATTATTATTATTATTATTATTATTATTATTTGAAGTTTCAAATATTAGTAAAATCTAGAAAAATAAAAAAAGAAAATGGAGAATAATGGTGAATATGTAAGTTGGAAGAACAAGTTGGGTACATTAGGAGAAGTAGAAAGTATGGAAGAAGAGTTAAAAGAAGCAAAATCATTACCATTAATAATTCAACCACAAACACCAAAAGAGCCAATGGAATTTTTATCAAGATCATGGAGTGTTTCAGCAGAAGAAATCTCAAAAGCTCTTGCAAATAAGCATAAGCATTTCCTTCTTGACAAGCATCATGCTGACAACCCCACTTTCTTTTCACAACCATCTTTCACTTCCCCTCCTCATCTTGTAAGTTTCTTTCTTTTCTTTTTAATTACTTCTCAAAATGATGGATCTTTAATTTATTATGCCTTTCGTTCAAGTCAGATTGCTATATTTGAATAAATTTTTTTTTTTTTAAAAAAAAACATAGCAAAATGAATGAAATAGGATTGTCGTATTGATTTTACTTTTTTATGTCATTTCCTTTAAAGTGATGAATAGTTAATGGAAATTGCAATTATTACGAAAGTAAAATTATTTATATTTGAGGCAAATTTAAATTAAATTTAGGTTTACGAATCAACTCGATTGAATTTAATCATTTACTATTTTAAATGTTACACAATTAATTATATATCAATACTGGATTTAATATTAAATCATTGTATTTATAGTCTAGACAACCCGGACCTAAATTCTTCCCAGATTACAACAAAAAATGTTGTGCCAAGCATTAAGATAATCATCTAATTTATTGTAGAGATATGCGAATTTGATGACATTTCTGAATTTCCACCATAATAATCTAGCAATTCATTTTCAGTATATATAAATTTAAAGCAACCCTAGAACTTATTTGAAATAATTATTTGATATATCTCCAATTGAGCTTAATTAATTTTTGAAAAAATTATCGTGAATAATACAATTTTTCGTTAATTTTCTTACAATAGTACCAACTTTTGATTATCCATAAGTAATAATAACTTAGGGGTGTTATTTTCCTAAAATAATACTCCCTCCGTTCTTTTTTGATCTTCTACTTTGGGTTTTTCACACATATTAAGGAAGATAGAATCTTTGGGTTGTAGCGGGTATTATTTTAATTAAATAGTAGTGTGAAGTAATGATTATATTGAAAGTATGAGGTTGTAGTGGGTATTATTTTAATTAAATAGTAGTGTGAAGTAATGATTGTATTGAAAGTATGAGAGAGAAAATAATTATAAATAAAAGAAAATGGGTACATTAAAAGAAAAGGGGGATTTTAAGGAGTAAAAGTGGGATGAAAGATCAAAAAAGAATGGAGGGAGTACCAACTTTAGTTTATTAGCTAACTTACCAATTTTTTTTGTCATATAATCTCCTATAAATTAATTTTTAACATATAAGTAATATTCTAGGGAAACACCCCTAAGTTGGTATTATTAATAGTTACTCAAAAATTGGTATTATTGTAGGAAAATAAGCAAAAAGTTGTATTATTCTGATAATTTTTTCTTAATTTTTTATTAAAGTCTATTTTATCTCATTTTAATACTGCTATAAATTCTGAAAACTCAGCCAGTGTCAATTCAATTTGCAAATTTATTCATGGAATCTTTCTATAATCAAATCTTAGCAGGTGGATAAAACTAAGAACAATGTTTCCAATCGTCGAATCGGGGGAATCGGGAAATGGTTTCATCATCACAAAGACTCAAAATCAAAGCAAAATTCATTCAGGAAAAAGGATAGGGAAAGAGCAGAAAATGCACATATGCATGCTGCTCTGTCAATTGCAGGTCTTGCAACAGCACTTGCTGCTGTTGCTGCTTCCGAAACTTGCTCCTCGGCTTCCAAAATGGGCCGCGCAATTGCATCAGCCACTGAGCTCTTAGCCTCGCATTGTATCGAGATTTCTGAGCAAGCGGGAGCTGATCATGAACGGGTTGCCTCTGTTGTTCGATCAGCTGTAGATATTAAGAGCCCTGGTGATCTAATGACTCTAACTGCAGCTGCTGCAACTGGTATAATTATCAGTAACTAACTCAAGTTATTCTATTATTGTTAGTGAAAGGACTCAACCAAATGCTAATGGTTGAAGTCTTATGATATTGTTGGGATTGTTTATCCCACATCGACAAATAAAGATGGTGTGCACATTTTATAAGTTATTGGAGTCCTTTTTTCCATTGTCATATGGTTTTGGGATGCCTTGGCGTGTGAAGTGTGTGCACCTTGTGTTTTCTCCTAATAATTGCTGACATTCACAATAAGTCCAACTTAATTTAACAGAGATGTTATATAATCTAGCACATCCTCTCGCATAGAGGTATTCATTTGGGTCATTCGATTCATTTCGGATAAAGTGTTTTGGGTCGGTTCAAATTTTGTGTCCATATTGATTTTTACATAATTGCAAATTTGTTTTTATGACGTCGGGTCGAATCGGGATTAATTATAACGTCTGGTCATCGGGTTTGTTTTGAACATCTCTACTCTCACATAAGAGCCATTTAAGCTAAAAGTGTGTATGTAGCATATAACCTCATCGTATGTAATGTTAAAGGTTCCACTTGAAATGAGGGGTAAATGAGATTTGAACTCGTGAGAGTTGCGTATAATAGGTTCAGATATCAAAGAATCTACTTAATCAAAAGCTTAAATTGATTGAATTCTTATAAGGCGGCTGACTATGATATGTTATACTCCTATACAATATCAATTATAACAATTTTTTAGCAGTGCTTTTGGTATTTGAAGAGTAAAAAAAGATATAAATGATTAAGAATTACAAGTTGAGATGGTGAAAATAAAAATAAATGGAGAAAAAATTAACGTGGAAGACCAATTGAATTGAACTATTAGCTTAAATAGTCGACACAATTAATCTTTTGGAATTCATACTTTGACATTATTGTTGTTCTAATATTTATATGTCGGATATTATTAATTTTATTTGACTTTACTGTCCTAATTGCAGCATTGAGAGCAGAATCAGCACTAAGGGCAAGATTGCCAAAAGATGCAAAGCGAAACGCAGCTATTAGTCCTTATGATAAAGGTCTAGGAGATGTTAATAGCCTTGATCCTTACCACAGTGAACCTGAAGAGCAAAAATTCCCTTGTGTTGGTGAACTAATGCAACACACAAGAAAAGGTATACATTTTATTTTATTAAATTAATGTTTCTAGTTTTTATCAAATCTAGAGGTGTTCATTAGAATCATCGGATCAATTTTGAGTCAAATGTTTTAGGTCGGTTTAAGATCAGGTCTTGTGTCGATAACGATTTGTATATAATTTTAAATTCATTTTGAAGTCGGGTAAAATCGAGTTCGATTACAAGGTCAGGTGAATATCAAATCGCCGGGTCTGTTTCGAACACCTCAAATAAAACCCATGTTCATTCTAATTTATAGTTATTTGATATCAAATTTTATAAAATTTATAGTAAAATGAATCGTTATATCATGTGCATTTTAAATCTACGTGAAGTTGTAAATAACGTTTATATCCGAACCCTCAAGTCTTGCTAGATTAGAGACTAGGTCAAAGCCACTTGACCACACAGGTGTGGTGAAATTATGGTGTTTATTTTTCTAGTCTAATTAGAGTAGATTTGTTGATTGACCTAAATGGAGTAAAGAACATGTTGTCCATGAACTCTTAATGAACACACTCCAGTTGGATGCATGTCATTTCAAAAGGTAGGTATGAATATATTAAATCACAATAATTAATTCAACCTATTTTTAATATATAAAATCCAATCTGATTAAACACCCATGACTTGCAATCTAACAAAACATTTATTCAGAATATTTTTAAAAAATTATTTCAGCTAATAAATTAATTAACTTTAGCAGTAGCTGGTACAGATCAGAAGTACATGCTAATAATTAATCTCATTAATTATTTTTTGTTCTATCAGAAAAATTGCTAATTAATCTTATAATAAAAATAATCAACTATGGTTTTGAAAATCTTCAGGTGGTTTACGATGGAAGCAAGTCACAATCTACATCAACAAAAAATCACAGGTATGCGATCACATAAAATGTGATTATTTAAGTTCGAGTATATTTTCAGTGATACATGCTATTCGAGTATACAACATATTATGAGGCCCTAAACCATTAGCTTAAACTTTTGGTCGAATTGGTTTCTTAACATGATATCAGAGCCAGTGTGGCAAAAGGTAAAGGTTTGAATCTCAACCACCCCCTAATTAAAGTGCAATATCCAGCGTAAGGTATAAGTAGGATTTGTGCAGTATTCACAGTTATAGGCTTCTAGCCCAAATGGGTTTTTGTGAGGGAGCGTGTTATTGTATATAACATACCACGCTGCTTCAAACCATCAACTTAAAATTTTAATTGAGTTGGTACTTGACACATATAATAATCAAAATATTAAAAATTATTTTCAGTAGATAAGCAATAAATTTAATTATTAATGTCAATTTCTCTATCAAATCAACCTTTTTCGTAACTTTTCTGACATACTCCGAAACTTTGGTACAGGTCATACTTAAACTAAAAAGCAAACATGTAGGAGGTGCATTTTCGAAGAAGGATAAATGTAAGCTAAATATTACTATGTCAAAACCAAAAGTTCAGCTTATTTAACAAGTGAAAGGTTGTAATATGAAACTACGTCCGTTCGTTTTGACAGGTCTAATTTACGGAGTTTGTGATCAGACAAATTCATGGCCGTTTAGAAAAGAAAGAGATAATGTAGATGCGTATTTTGGACTTAAAACAGCACAAGGGTTTTTAGAGTTCAAGTGCAAGAGCAAGGTTCATAAGCAGCAATGGGTTGATGGGATTCAAAATATGTTAGACAAAGTAGGTTATATTGAAGAAGTTGAACACTCGTTACAACACCTTAATGTCAAATGAGAAAACCTTATCGAGATAAATGTGCATAGAGATCGATTTTGGCTCATTATCATCATACGTACCTAATGTATCTCACTCATAGAACCTATGATTATGTATATTACTGATAAGTTATGGAGTAGATGTTTTTTTTTTCAAATCATGTCATTATTAATTCATTAGCTTTTTTTTTCATACTCTTATTTCTCTTACATGGTTAAAAATTAAAATATTTATATTAGAATTGATCCATGTTCACTTTAACCAAATTGGACTAAATTGAATTAAATTTGATATTGCGGAAGAAGTAATGAAAGAAAGCTTTATTCTTCCTTCTCTTGCCTGTAAAGAATTATTATTCCTTCTCTTACATCTGCATTAACCAAATTGTATTTTTCCTTTACATGTTAAGCCCAAGGAAAGAAAATGCTAGGTAAGAATCAAAAATATTTTTTCCGTTCTAAAATACTTGTTATTTTATAATTATTGATACAATTCATTATTTAAGTTTATTTATACTATATTCCGGCTAATGTGTAAGAAAAAATATAGTCAAGTGGGATTTTGTTTAAATTATCTAATTGCATGTTTTCGTAATATTAACTTTTTATAATTTTTAGATGTGTATAGTTTAATATACAAATGATCATATATTTAATTGCATAAAAAGTCAAATGTAGAAAATATAATAGAACAGAGAAAGTATGATCATATTATTAAAAGTGATATTTATTTAAATAATAACGGTAGGAGTATCCTTGAAATATTATTATTTAAAGTTTTTTCTCAACCAACAAAAATTCGACTTCTCTAGTGTAGAATTACATAAGTCATTGTGAAAACGGAATCTAATCTATATGGAGAGGACACTTATCTTTATCCAATTACTTTCACAAAGTTATCCCTACCGTCATTCTTTCAATTCATTCATATCAAAACTTAGATTGTATTTTATCATCTATCTTGATAGCACTCATGCCAGCTAAAAAGATATATATCGTTTTTTATCTTTAGGTGCTGGGGGAGGGAAATTAAAAGAGTAACTTCTTTAATATATGCTTTTTTAATTATAATCAATTAAATTTTTTAAAAAAAAAAAAAAATAGATGAAGTATAGCAATTTTTAAAAAATTGGGAAAATTAGGATAACAGTAACGAGCATGCATAGGATAAATATTAGTCAACACTATAATATATCTCATAAAGCAATTTGCTATTCCCATTTTTATGCCTTTACAATCCATTCGATGTTTAATCTTTAGTCTTTAGTTTTTACCCAATTTAGTCGGAAACAATCAATTAGATCCAGATCCGAAACTAACAAAACCCACCCAAGCTCAAAACCCAACTAATTTGGGTGCTGCATCCTTCCACCTTCCTTCTTTCAGCATCGTCAATCACAATTTACGATCCAAATTCCAGTCCTTCAAGCATCAGAATTCAACACTCCAGATCTATCAGTTGATTTCGATCCTCAACAATGCCTGTAATTCATCTATTCTCTCTTGTTCTTATTTCTTATCATTTTGACAATAACCGATTAAATCTGTGACTAATTTTGAAAATGGGTAAAATAAATTGGTATTGTTAAACAAACAGGTAGCGAAATTGATAGAAGTAGAACCACCAAGCCCAATTAGGTACTTGATCGGAGCAACAGTGTTGATGATCGGCGTTGTATTGCCTATGGGTTACATGATGTTTCGCAACAAACGGGTTCCTTCTTCCTCTTCTTTCTCTAAACAAACGTAGGTATTTATTCCTCTCTTGGTTGTTTTTTCAAGAGTTATGGTAATTTTGTTTGATATTTGTGTGATTTTGTGTTCTTTTTATGTAATTCTTGTAGAATTAGGATTTTTGACTTTTGTTGGTGAGTTAATTATAAATTTCAAGAATATTTGATAATTTGTTGAGATCTATGTGTTGTTTGATCACTTGATTTTGTATTGTTACATTCATTGCTTTGGACTTTTGTGAAATTGGATTTGAATTGTATTTTTTGTAAATTGGGGCTGATTCGCTATGCTACTTGCACTCGAGAATTCATGTCTGTTACGGGTATGCAATGTAGGTGTCTAAGTGTTAGATTCGGCTATTTTAAGGGTAAAGGAAATCATATTTTGACGTAAAATGGAGTATTGAACTGTCTTACCTGTGACCGAGTATTAAAATATTTAACATACTTATTCGTGTCAAAATGAGGAGTTTGAGTAACATAGGCATAGCCGCATAGCTAGTATCGAACTGTCTTACCTATGACTGAGTATTCAACATACTTATTCGAGTCAAAATGAGGAGTTTCGGTAACATAGGCATAGCCGCGTAGCTAGTATTGAATTGTCTTACCTATGACCGAGTATTCAACATACTTATTCAAGTCATAATGATGAGTTCGAGTAACATAACCATAGCTAGTATTGAACTGTCTTGTCAATGACTGAGTATTCAACATACTTATTTGAGTTAAAATGATGAGTTCGAGTAACATAGGCATAGATAGTATTGAATTGTCTTATCTATGACCGAGTATTCAACATACTTATTCGAGTCTAAATAAGGAGTTTGAGTAATATATAGGCATAGCTAGTTAGCATTTTGATTGGTGCTTGTTGGGCTAAATTTGATTTATTTGATTTATTTGAATTTCGGTTAGGTTTTGGATTGTACTTTCATAGGAGTATCTTAGAAAGAATTTAAGAGTGATTTGGTTGTATTTTCAGGAACAAGGGCTTAATATAGAGCAATTTTGATCTTGGAGGAGATATAGATTTCATTCAGCGTATTGAAGAACACAAGTAAATGAGTAATGTAATGAACTGACTGATCTGGATAGTAGTCCTGTAAATGTATGGAGTTATTGATTCTTTTAGATGAGTTTTTTGAACAATGTTATCGAATTAAGCATTATCTGTTTCTTTAGCTTGATTTGAAAATTGTTCTATGAATCTTGATGACTCCAATTTACTTGTGCATAATTGTCTTCCTCTACACCCCATTAAGGTCGAATGTTGAAATTTTTGCTGGAATCTTGCTTTAGTAGGGGAAAGCCATGTCACTTTTTATGCATTAAGCTTTTCTGTGGAACATGGCATTGACATTTGAAATTTACTTGTGCAACATCTCTTTTCAAAAGCTCTCATTTCAAACAGAAATGTTTGATATTGGAATCTCAATATCTCTGAAAGACACATTACTATTTAGGACTGATATAGCTGCTCAACTAATTGAACCTCTTTATTTACGACCTTGCTGGTGTCTGAAATCTTCCTCGACTGTCTGGTGGTGCACTTGGGTGGCCATGGTCAGACTCTAAAAAAAGTAGCTTTGTTTCTTCAGGAAAGTAGTCGTTTCCAGTTATTTGCACATTTGTATTACTTAAACCATGTGTATGAGCAAAACACTTGAATTCGAGGGGTCAGGGTTTGGTGTATTGGGCGCTTTTTTGTGGGGGTTGCTATGGTCAGAGTGTCAGACTTACAGAAACAACTTTTTTTCAACTCTGTATTGCTGAAAGTATATAATTCGAAGTACATTTTGAGCAGAACGAGCAACTAAACAGGATTGATGGTCTTAGTGAATTAGCACTGTGGTGCTTGCTAGTTGCTATCACACTTGCTACTTTGGTATTACGTGTTTCTATGTTTGAAATGGTTTATAAGCTTACATTCATGGCACGTTTTGTGGACATGGGCATGTTGTCCAAACTCAAGCTCTTGCATAGATGCTTCTTATGAGAAACCATAAGTAGAATGCATAACTCTTGCTAACCTCTTATAATGACTGACTGACACTGCAGTTGTATGCACATAATCTATCAAAATTTCATCAAAATGAGTTCCTAATGGTTCCAAATTTGGAAATCCCATCTCATATACTGATATAAAAAGAAGCACAAAGCAATCTACTAATTTCGGGATAAAAACAGACATTTACATTGTAAATGGAGATCATATTCTTTGCTAGTAAAGCTCGTCTCATATCCCAAAAATTCCATGAACAATTTCTAAGCCATTGATTGAGTTCAGTGTACACTATAATTCCCCTCAGCTCACAGGAGTCAAAGGCTCACAGGCTTCAAAACGCAGCTTGGCTTTCAATCTTTCATTCTTAATTCTGTGAATCGTTCCATTTCCCAAGGGCTTCCCCCATGCGAATTCTATCACCACGTTTGATACAGAATCTGAAGTTGTCTGTTGAAGAGTTGTCTTTCGATGAATTGGCTGCTGGAGCCTGAAAGACAAGGACGACTGTTGACCCCATGTTGAAAGCTGCAACCTGATAATTTCGACAAAATGAACACAAATTTGATCATCAAGATACTAGTGAGTGGTTCCAAAACACATTCTGGAATGAACACAGATGTAGACCGTCTAAAAACCGCACAAAATGAGACTTTAAAAGGAAAACGGGTTACCATATCAAATACAAAAAAACTGACTAGTGTATCTTTCAAATTAAGACAATCTAGAGTGAACTAGTTTTAGAAAAAAAAAAATCAGCTTCGTTTCTAACCTCTTCCCCTTTCTTAACCATTAAGCCAACACCTTCTCGTTCATACACACGCTCGTCAGGTGGAGCTGATGGTAGTAACTTTTTGCTAGGTCGATTTGTTCGTAGCTCTGGCTCAATGTATAGCTGCAATTCAAGGAAGCAAGTCAAATTTGACTGACAACTTAAAATTGGTCAGTGTTATCTAAATATGCAGCAATTGCCTATCAGGATTAAATATGGCTACTTTTAAGCTTCTAAGCAATAGGACTTTAAAAGCATAGAACAAATTCTTATTAGATATAGCAGGTCTTACCAATCAGGCTATTAGCATGTACGAATTTCATGGCAAACTAAATGGGCAAAGTAAGCCAAAGGAACCAAATTAACTATGTTGTTTGACAAATAAAAAGTGAAAACCAACAAAGTGGTGCTTCATTCTCAAAATAACCTGAAGTAACATTGAAAAAATAACTAAACTACATCATTCCCCTCAAACTGGCCCTGACATCGCCTATTTACATGGTTGCAACTTGCAACTTGCATCTCCACCCTCTTTTTTTCTTGCACCAACAGTCATCCCCAATACTTCAGAGCTCAAGAAACTCACAGCGCTCTAACAAAAATGAGTTCCAAACTTCCAACCACAGATTCCCCTTCTCTTCAACACGGCTCAGGAAACTCACAGCGACAAAACACAAGGTTCTCCGTGAAATATACAATGCCAGCCGCTAGGAGGCAAAGTGAAGCAGATACAGGTAGATTGCAGGAGGGGTTGGGGGAATTTTAATTTGCAAATTCAAATAAGATTTCAATTTATTTGTATTAAGAATTTAGGATCATGACTTAAGGATTTTGGTGTCAAAAAAAAGCTATTTAGCCTTGGGCCCTTAATCAAACAAGGGTAGTTTTGAGATTTAATTAAGGTGAGGGCCTTCATTTTCTTTGGTTGAGGGAGATCTTCCATAAAACATTCCAAATATAACGATCCGATTTCAAGCATAAAATAATTAGAATAAAATTAAGATCACCTCAATTGAACCAATGTTTGTAGCACCGACAGCCACAAGTGCTAGATACCCTTGTTGCCACTGACCTTCCAAAACAACCTGAAATGACAGACAGCAGATGACCAGAAAACAGACACTTTTATTCAGAAAACGTGAAAAAATCAGATACAAATAATTTCACTTGGTTTAGGAAAAGACGTCATGTCTGCAGCAGCTATGTCTAATGATTTTCAACACACAACTTATGATACATGATCAGGAAACAGTGTGTTTGCAGAAACTGACATGACTTGAATTTGATAGCAGTGCAAAACCTAACTTAATCTCTCAAGTGTATGGTTAAAGGTCCTGCTGGCTGCTATATTAGACTTTCGATGACAAGCAAACTTTACAACAAGACATTACATTTCTAAAAAAATTACTATGTATTCATAACACTAACTACTATTTATCACCCATTGCTAAGCTTCTACAAGTCATCAAGAAAATAAGGCAACAACTCTGTTATTCAGCTCCCTTCACCCACAACAAATCAGTAAAAAATTAAGGCATCAACTGCCTATGACATATGCAGTAAAAGCAATTTTTACTCCAGAAACATCTCCTGATTTAAGAAACAAGACATTCTTTCTTAATTAGTGTGCAATAATACAAGTTATGAAAATCTAAAAGTCTGCATACCCTTTCATTTTCAACATAGAGGTTTCTGATGGTTCTAGTAGCGCGCTCATTTACTGGATAAAGACGACCTGTAACAATAAATGACTCTTATGATCAGAATCAACTACGTAAGTAAAGCGACAATGGGATCAAAATATTAATAGCAGAAGTCGAAATGACAGCAATACTTGTTCAAGTCAGTTGATTTTAAAATTACCAACTTCATTTGAAAAAAAAGACCAACTTTTTAAGTTAGATCAGCAAATGAACTTGCCAGATTTAACCAGAAATATACAACACAAAATTATTTGAAGGTGATATAAGTGAATCAAGCAGAACACAACATGCTTAACATCCAAGAAAAGAAGATACGGTCTTGTATGCTTTAAACTTAACTCAAGTTAGGGTCAGCCAAGAGACAACCCATTTAGCAGATAACCAGCTAGCCAGAATCCTTTACGTTTGAAGACAACACAACTAGAGCACATACAATGCAAAGCCATTGTCAACTATTTAAACTTCACATTGTAGGAGAAGCTTTATTAAAAAATTTTGTTTATGAAAACAGAATGAAGCATCTGAGGGTTACCATTTATATTTTTTATGAGACATAAATCTCAAAATTTACCACTTCTTGAAAGATTTTGTTTATTAAAACAGAATGAAGCATCTGAGGGTTAACATTTATGTTTTTTATGAGACATAATCTCAAAATTTACCTCCCATACTTATAGGCATAGCTAAAAGACACAGAACTAGATTAGATATCATATTATCAACAGATGCATAGGTGATCAATTGTAGTTCAAATTTTAAATTTTTAAATTGTATATCAACACATTCAAAACTTTCTCTAGAAATACATTTCTACAAACAAATTGAATTTGAGTCACCTGAAAAATGTCTGCGGACAAGAATATTCCAGTCACAAGGTGAATGTATACGATGGTAATCTCCAGGCCTTAGGTACAAGACGCAATAAAAAAGACCTTTCATAGGACTGCAAAGAAAACCATCATTATCAGCAAATGTGAAGATTTATGCAGTTGAGAGCTTCAAAGGAATAGAGTATGACATCAAACACACTTCACCATAAATTATTTCATAGGTAAGACCAGAGACATATATCAGGAAATCACTTAAATTTCAACAATGGTTTAAGGTAGATTCTAGACGATTGCCAATCTAAGTTCAGCGATTTTGAACATTGAACATGCTAAAGAGCACACCTTGACACAATTCAACTGAAAATAAGTGATAAGCAAGGTCATAAAGAAGTAATAAATAGAACAAACAAATGTTGCAAAGCTCTTTGTTTATTCAGCTGCTAAGTATGCAAAACATTTCTTCTCTCAACAATATATGGATGCAAAAGACGTATATAGATTATTGAAGAATATTGTCATGAAGGGCTTGTTACGGGTAATATAATAAATATTCCTGGTAATTAGTTAGTTGGGGGGGGATAATATGTAGAGGAAAAAAGTATTAACTGAAGGGGAAAGGAACGGGAAGGGCATTCATTGTGTAATAGATTTTAGATGAGTTAATGACTCTTTTGGAGACAACAAGCCTCTCGAAAACTTGACTACTATCCTTTGTAATCATTCTTAGGTTAAATTCAATCCACGATATACAAATACATTTTACATTTCAATTCATACAATCAGTCATCTACACTATTCATTCTAATTGATACATCCATTCATATTTTTCTTCTGCCATTATTAATATCATCTCTATGGCTAAGTCGGTCCATAACAAGTACTTATCAAGGAGTAAAAGTAAGCAATCACTAAGAAATTATACAGAGTATCAGAAATGTTAAGTTGTATAGTCTAAATAATCACTCACCGAGCAGGTACTGGATCCTGAATTTCAGGTGACGACAAAGACACTCTCCACCATGACTTAATTTGATCCCCATGACCATTATCCACCTCACTGCTCTTTTCATCCACGTCTTTTCCAGAGACCATGGGAAGAAAAGAATTTAATCCAAGGAGAGAGGACACAGAATAGGAAAAACCTTTAACTTGCTCAATCATGCCTCCATGTTCTTTCAATTCCCCAAATCTCACAACAGTAGCATCCACAGGGCTTATCTGTCATCATCAAAGACGAGCATCAATATATGATCCAGGACAGATAAAGAAAAAGTTACTATATATAACTATTGAAACCAAGAAGCTGTTACCAGTTACCAGACATTGAGGCTCCTTATCTATAGGTCTAGAACCCTCTCTGAGCTTCCGAACAAAAAAATCTTTCATAGAAGGGTATTCTTCTAAAGGCAAATCCACCTCCTCTAGGTCTGCAAGTGACAGCCTTGCATAAATTTCTCTATAGAATCTTTGTTTTTACAGCTTAATATGAATAATTACAGACAGTAAATTCATCACACTGTAGCAAAGACCAGAACGAAAACAATGCAAATGACCTTACTTGAATGAAATGCTCTTGCCCAAGCTTTGTAAAGAAAAGGCCGCACTTGTACGGGGAGTTCCTGAGGCAAATCAAGCAAGTGAAAGTTTAATATTCATTTATATAACTTCACAGTTCATAAATGCATTATGATAGAGCAAGAGAAACAAAGTATTTCAGTTCTTATAAAGTATATAAAATTTGTATAGTAATATGAGCTGGTTGCAGAAACTCACCGTGCTCATCAATGAACCCCAAACTCGAGATATAGTGCGTAGAGGTAGGAGCCTCAAAAAAGAAGCCTGAGAGTCAAAGAAAAAACAAAAATAACAAAAAAGTATCAATATGCATCATGTTGGATCAACATCCATGTAAAAAGCCAAGCAAACAATGTGATATTGTGACGAGTACATCACTTTTGCATCAGGTTGGAATACTGGTTCTACGCCTTTCTCTTTAGCTTCCTCTACCTACAATAAGCATATTATATGTCAGACAGAAAATCTATTTAACAATAAAATATCAACATACATTTTAGACACATAAAGTCACGACTCATACACACACATATGACCTATCAGTAGCCAGTAATAAACTTAGCTTTAGAAAGCTCGCTAGGCACGCCGCATGCCGTATGACGCACGCCTAAGGCTAGCACCTCCAGCACTCAAAGGGTTTAGCGCTTTGATTGGGATGAGTGAGGCAAATCCTCAACGCGAGCACCTGATAAGTCGTAACATTTCATTGCACCTAATTTGAGCGGCTCAAAACACGTTATAACGCCTTTTTGTTTTAGTCTAATTTGTCCAATTGATGAGGACAAACACCATTTGGTAGTAATTAGTAAATGTAGGTATCCTTATGTCTCTTCTCTTTTTCTTTCTGTTCTTTTCTTGTGGAATTTTTAATTTATACACTTGTTTTGGGCACATTCGTCTGGTGCCTAGAGCCTTTGCAGATGGCTATAGGGACCATCAGCGCCTTGGAGCGCCTCGCACCTTTTACAAACAAGGTAGTAAATCTAGATACTGGGTAATGATAATGAGTTTAACGGCATTTGGCATAAATCAAATAGCCTCAAATATTCTACATTAAGTGAGTTTACATATTTTTTAGTTTAATTGCTTGGTTTAGGCCCAAAATTTCACAAGGCCAAAAGTTATCTGTATTTTGCTCAGCCCCCATAGTACAGCGTAAGTTCGTTAGTAGCATAAAAAAAATTGAATCACAAAACAACAATTAATTAATCACATGAAAATAAATAGAAAATTGAAATCAAACTAAAGACCTTTCTGTCGTCGTACAGACGACGAGCATGAAGAGCACCAAGCATAAGAATGGTAGCAACAGTTGCTCCTGGTAACAGATATGCACTTCCTGCAAAAAAAAAAGAAAAAGAAAAAAAAAGATACATTTCTATTAAAGTTCTGCAATTAAAAAAAATTGCAATCAAATTAACAGAGAAAGAAACCATTAGAGTTGCTGCTGTCATTTCCCCCATTGAAGGAAGCTCTTGCTGAAGAAGAAGTGTGGATTTTCTTAAGGAGATAAGAATTGAAGTAGCGAGATTGAAGAGCATTGAGATTTGAAATGCGATGGAAATGATTGAATGCTGGAAATCTTCCATGAACCCTAAATTTCATTTTGGAGTTGTGGTGTTTTCCTTCTCAAAAGATACTTTACGGTTCACCTCTTCGAGCAATTAGCAATGCTTGAGTCGTTTTACCGTTTATGATTAAACTTTGCAATGCTTACTTGCCTATATAACTATTACTCTTACGTTTTCAAATGTTTTTCTAATATAGAATTTATCGTATTTTGGAATTAGATGCTAATTATAATTTTTATGATCTATATAACATAGTGTAAAATTTTAATAAATTTTTTATATTTTTAAAATTTATAATAAAATTATTTAACTTTTAAGTTTTGATTGGAATTCAAAAAAAAAAGTAAATGGAAAAATGAAATGAGAACAGAAGGAGTAATAGTTAAAATAATTATTGAAATATTATAAAAGTAAACTTATTTTATAATTTTTTTTAACAAATAAGCATTTTACAAAATTAATTTGATAAATAAGACCCTATTAAAGAAGAAAAGTAACATATGAGTTATATTAAATTGAATTGCTTGAACTGTACTTGTTCATTGTACATAAATTTTGAGCAAATCGTAACCTATTTAAATGACACTATTATTTCCATGTATAATTAAATCTTCATGTTAGAAAATTTTGATTGTTGAAAAAAAAAATTCATAATCCAACTATGTTAGAGGTCAGAATCCCTGTTCAGAAAAGGTAAAATCCGAATCCAAATCAAAAGTGGTGTTGAAAATAATCCCACTTTTAATTTGAGTAGATTTCAACCCAAGACTATTGGGCAAATCAGGTGGGACCAACTAAGTAGTCTAAGAGTCAAGACTAAAACTCAAGGAAGCCTCAACTGTCGACTCCCACCAGAACACCCAGTCCGCTAGTCATACCAGTAACCATATCCATTTCAATTTTCAAGCACCAACACCTACACAACAATGGCGGAAGCAGCAATACCAGAAGAAGAAAATAAAACAGTCAAATACGGAATAATAGGAGTAGGAATGATGGGTAAAGAACACCTTATCAACCTTTACTACCTCCGTGATCACGGCGTCTCCGTCGTCTGTATCGCTGATCCTCACCCTCCTTCTCTTGATTCCGCCATTGATCTTGCCCACTTCTTTAATTGGACTCTTCAGGTATCAATTCTTATCTATATTTTCTACTAGCTTTTAGAAATTAAGAATTTTGGTTGATTAGGTTTTGAAGTTTGAATGGGTAATTTGGAAGGTGTTTTCAGGGCATATGGAGATGTTGGATAGTGGGTTGTGTGATGTAGTGATTGTTTCATCTCCAAATATGACTCATTATGAAATTTTGATGGATATTATTACTCATCCTAAACCTCATCATGTTCTTGTGGAGAAACCCCTCTGTACTACTGTACCCCATTGCAAACAGGTATTTATTTCATCATCAAATTTATGTTTATGAAACATCATGTTTGCTGACAAAGGTCCATTCAAACAACCTCTGTTTATGAATCATAATCGGTGTATTAACTAATTTAACTAATTTTAACCTAGGAAAATCATTAGGAAAAATAATAGAAAATGTTTTACCAAATCAAACTAAAAAAAATCGGCCAAAATCCCTTTCAAGAGGCTAAAGCCGACTAGGCTTTTTCAAAATCAAAGAAAAAGTTGAGTGCATGAAAATCTCAGCAAATTCCGAATGTTCGCCATTTTTTGCTAGGGTTTTAGAATTGAGCATATAATATACCATTGGAAAATTCTTGAAGTCTATTTTCCAACTCCACTAGTCTTGCATCGATATGATTTTCCTATCAAAAATTATGTTCAAAATAGTGAACATGTATTAAATTTCATCTCGATATTTTTTGCATTTTGCTCCTCTTCTTTGTCAAACTTATTCAATCAAGCCCAAACCATCCTACTTAACTTCATAGTCTTCAAAATCATAAACGATCAAAACCTCTTAAAATCAGCATAAATAACGAAAATGATTAAGGTAGCATAAATCTTCCAAAATAAGCACAAAATGACTAGCAATAACCATCACAAAGGAGTATAAATTATGAGAATCAATGCAAATAATTGGACTTATCACAGGAATCGACCACCGAATCAAAACATATACAACAAGTTTTTTGTTATGACTAACAAGGATAAGGTTGGTACATTCAACGTCGTAACCTCAGCATAGGCATTGGGGTAATGATATATTGTTCATGGCAAAGTCGAGGGGTACTTCAGTACTAAAGATATATGCAGTCTCATGAGTCTAATGATGAGCATACTCTTGTAGCTTTACGCTTGTAGTTGATTTTGATCTTAAAAAGGTGGGTTGCTTGAAAACACTCCCTAAAGTTGAGATTATTCTTTGTCAATGAACCAATTTAACCAAAAACTTAAGCTGATGGTTGAGGCCTCATGATATGTTATATACTCTAACACGCCCCCTCACACGAGAGCCCTTTGGGCTAGAATTGTAGATGCAACAAAAGCCCTTCTCATACTTGACACTAAATACTCCACTATAAATGAGGGGTGGTTGAGATTCGAACCCGTGATCTGTTGTCACGTTGGCTTCTTATACCACGTCAAGGAACCAATTCATAAATTGATAGTTGAAGCCTCATGATATGTTATATACAGTAACATTCATGATTAATTGAAAGGTGGAATTGTGTAGGAGAATTGGTGAAAGGTGGATTATTATTGTCAAATTTTCCTTTATCTAATCTAATTTCTTTGATTATAAATGGACTGATTTTCAAATGGCTTTTCCTATATTTGGATTGGTGTCATACTAGATCCTTTCCTCAAGTTGCATCTCATTGGTGTTTGGAGCTGTCTACATACTACCATGTATATCTAGATTTTGTTTGGTAATTGAAAGGATACAAATTGTGTCATCAAATTCCTTATCACAAGTTATGACAGATAGCTTCCCATTTTCTGAAAGGATCTGATAAATAAACACTTGCAAGCTAGACTGAAGAATGGAACTATTGGTATTCCTAAAAGGAATGCATAGGTGACATGTTGATCCTTGAGCCCAAACTCTAGACCAACGTCATCACTTTTTTATTCTGGAGTCCGACTAACGTATTATTTGAGGTCATAAGATCATTATATACATCGTCATGCAAATTGAGCTGTATGTTCATATTGTGCATCACAATGCTTAATGTTTATGTTTCTGTGATACTGTCCTTATTGTTTGGACTCAAGTATGGGTATGGGTACTGTATGTCTTTATGTATCCGAGTGTCCAAGTCTCCAAGATGCTTATTTTTAAAATACAGAACACTTAAATTTGATGTGAAGTAGCACATGGATCATTAAATCAATGACGTTTGCTACCAAGGGTTGATCAGAAATCACCTCTTTATTAGTTTTATAATTATTAACGGTAAGGTTGTGTACATCCAACACTCCCAAACCCCAACTTAGGTGGGAGCTACTTAATGGCATTGGGGTAATGGAATAAGAACACTTATATTTGATGGGTGGCCGTATGCCTGTACCTAAGTTTAAGACGATAGATCTGAAATTTTTATGTTAATAAAGCCAAATATAAGTCTTCTTTATTCTAGTTTTATTTTTTAGGTGATAGAAGCTGCCAAAATAAGACCAGATATAATGGTGCAAGTCGGTTTAGAGTACAGATACATGCCTCCAGTTGCCAAGCTGATAGAAATAGTGAAGGGCGGAGAGTTAGGTCCAATCAGAATGGTGTCAATAAGAGAGCATAGATTTCCGTTCTTGGTTAAGGTCAGTGGTGCTGCAATTTTTACGAACCAATCAGGAACTCACGTTGTTGTTCGGTATTTTATCCTATTTGATTGCGCATACATAGGTAAAGAACTGGAATCGATTCAATGCTAACACAGGAGGGACCTTAGTGGAGAAGTGCTGCCATTTCTTTGATCTCATGAGATTGTTTGTGGGTGCAAATCCTATTCGCGTGATGGCATCCGGGGCAATGGATGTTAATCACAAGGACGAGGTTTATGATGGAAAGGTAATTATTTTTTTGATTGTGTACTGAATCCGTACAACGATATGAATGACTTGAGGAAACTACTATGAGGAATTGTCGGAAGGAATTTTGTTTAATAGAACCTGTATAACTATTTAACCTGGAGACAGGTACCCGACATAATTGATAACGCATATGTTATCGTGGAATTTGAAAATGGTTCACGGGGCATGCTTGACCTGTGCATGTTTGCTGAAGGAAGCAAAAACGAGCAAGAAATATCCGTAGTTGGGGATGTCGGAAAGGTGATACCCTAAAAGTAAACTCAACTCCATTAATTAAGCACAACATCCAATTTGATGATTTCGTTATAAAAATCCTGAATCTGTGACAATTTCTTACAGGGTGAGGCCTTTGTCCCAGAAAGCATCGTAAGGTTTGGCACCCGAATAGCAGGCAGAGACGATGTGCAAACTGTACAAACGGTAGACGAACGAATAAAGTAAGCGATTCTATCTCTGAATCTTCTTGCTTCATGCACAATATGTTGATTTCGGTTTGGTAATAGAAAGTAAAGAATTTTCAATAAACATTACATTACAGATATGATGGATTGCATCATGGTTCAAGCTTCTTGGAGCACTTAAACTTCTTGAATGCCATCAGAAATAAGGACACCCGGACGCCTGAGGTTGATCTAGTAGACGGGCTGATTTCTGTGGCTATAGGAGTCGCTGCACAAGTGTCCATTGAGCTGGGTCGATTTGTTACAATAGACGAGGTCTTAAAATAATCGAGGATTCGAGGTAGCCCAAAATGTCGTCAGAATTGCTAGTCATTAGGAGATTACTATTTTCTGCTGAATTGACTCCTTTTCCTTTATATGTATTATACTGTAATGATGGAGGAATGTCTAAATTTTCTTCATGTTTTTAAGTAGTTACTTTACTGCTAGTTCTATATAGTTAAACTGTATTCCAATTATGGCCGGTTTTCCGTAGACCATAATCTTAAATCATTTCTTATACTGTTTATCATTTCTCTGGTAATAAAACTTTAATCATAAAAATTATGTTATTCACAATTTTCAAGTTATCACCTAATATCGTATTTCCAAAAAAAATGATGTGTTGGAGTCAATTTTATGAAAAAAAAAATCAGATGATTGAAGTAGAACCGATATGATTTCGAGAAATTTTACCGTCAAACATAAATTTATACTGAATTTTACAATAATCATTCGAACCGTATAATACCGACTATCAAACCTAGAGTAAAGAAAACTACCGCATAAGATTTCCTTGCCGCCTTTCCCTCTTGTGGCCTATAAATAGGTGGTTTTTGAAAATGAAAACACACTGAAATTTGAAGCGAGAGAACTCTGACTTGCGAAAATGGAGGACGACGGAGAGAAATCTTGGATCATAATCGGAATGATTGAAAACAGAGCCAAAGAGGTAATTCTCTCTTTCCACTTACCATATTTTTAGCGAGATTCTACTTCAATCACTTGCAATTTCCTTTCACTGTTGTAGATTCTGACATTTATGTTAGGTTTTGATAAGAACTGAAAATTAAACTTGCTAAAGATCGCATTTATCTGCTTGTGGATTCAAGAATGCTTAAAACGGTTTTTGTTAGCGTTTTTTCAACAAATTTTAGCTGCGACAGATTGTAGTGTTAACATTCACTTTGATTAGTGTATCGATTTCTAGAATTTCTGATTAATGAAATTTTGATGCTGAATAAGAACTTCAATGCGCAAATTTCATCTCCAATTTTGTTAAAACAAGAACCAAATCACCAAGTCTTGGAGGTGATGTTGATCACCTAATAACTCAATTCACGACTTACATCATCGAGGGACATGGGAGTGCACAAAGAGATTGAGGTTGCATGGTGATGGAGCTTCAAAGACCACAATAGGGTGATCGAACGAGCACCATGTGGCAGAAGATTAGTAGCTTCTGTCAATGCATGCTCGTTCGAACACGTGCAGTCAGAATAGTACGGGACAGCCTTGACATCTTCATGTGTGTGTGTGTCGTACTATTAACATTCCTTATTTCCTGATTATTGTGCTATAAAAGAAGGCTAGTAATCAGAAATTAAAGTATTGGTGAGAGAACCCCATTGGTGAGTTATTATTTAAGTGATTATTACTTTATTGTGTTGTTGAATCATACACCATTAAAAACATTGTGTTCTTGCTTAGCTTTGTTTCAATCTCCATTGTTAGTGCTCTGTTTTTGTTTGTCTTTTTACCTTCTTATTCACCATTTGAGGGTCCAAACACTTTCATTTCAATCATTCATCCAGGGCTGCATACACTTTTAGCTCAAGTAGTTTCTAATTTTTTGTATGATTTATTTTCTTGTAGCTTATTTTGTGCTTGTTGGTTACATTAATTGATTGCGATGCTAAAACATCAGGTAATGTTTTGTCATTTTGCTTATGTTTTGGCGTAGCTTAATTGTAAAGCGGAACAGTAACAACTGAGTAATGGCTGTAAAGAACAGAATTGTTTGTGATCGAAGTATACCACTTGTAATAGACCAGAAGTATATAACTTATCCAGGGATAGTTTGCACCACTCTTTATTTAGGTCAGCTAAGGCATGTATTGTGAATCAGGATTCTGATATTGTTGATTCAGTAATTTGTTAGTTTTTGTTGCTGTCTAAAGGGGGATCAAATTGGACTGTTAGTTAAGGATCTTCCAGCTTAACTTACATCAACTCTCCGGCAAGGGGATTTGTGCAGTTTTGTTGGTTTTTACGTTGTATATTTTTTGCTTGGAGATAATGTTTAATCAACAAGTTCAGTGTCAGAAGTGTGAAAATTGGTATTGCCCTGACAGGTTGGAGTTGCGGCTTTGGATTTAAGATCTGCTTCTCTTCACCTTTCTCAATACATTGAAACTAGTGGTTCTTACCAGAATACCAAGACTTTGTTGCAATTTTACGACCCAATGTTCATCATTGTTCCCCCCAGCAAATTGGCTCCTGATAGTATGGTTGGTGTGTCAGTATTAGTGGACAGATATTATTCTGCAAGCAAGAAGGTGATTGCCCCTTCTAAGCAATGTCATCTTTTGATCCATTGCATGACTTATGATTAGAGTCATGGTTCGGATCATCTTTGCCTTATGTATTTAACATTATATATTTCTATTGTTTCTGATGTAGCATTGCAACAAACAAAGTATATTCAATTTTGTTTGCTTTTTCTCCAGGTTATAATGGCTCGTGGTTGCTTTGATGACACCAAGGTTGTGCAACAACCCCAATTTAATTGTGATAACTTGGGTAACTAATTTTGATGTTGTGCTGTTATCTCTTACTGATGACGCCTTTAAGGTCCAGGGAGCTGTCTTGGTCAAGAACTTGGCAGCAAAGGAGCCTTCGGCCCTTGGTCTTGATAGCTACTACAAACAATATTACCTTTGTTTAGCTGCAGCAGCTGCTACTATTAAGTGGTATTTTTTTTGAGCGCTCTGCTTCTTGTTTGTGAAAAATATATTAATCTTTCTTCTGTTCAAATTAAATCAGAACTCAACAGCTTTTGTCTTCTGTTTTGCCTAGTTAAAATCATCATTCTCTTGGATTTGCCAAAAACACGATGCACTCTTCTATATCTTCATTATATGTTTTGGGATCTTTTTAGGATGTCCGATAAGGTGAAAATTGAAATGGATTTGGTAATTTCAGTTAAATAGGAGGTTTAGAATTCTTCTATCCACCAAGAACAGGACTCTTGGTTCTGTCATCTGTGACATAGAAGTTTAAGAGTGCTTCAATTTTTCAAAAGCTCTATGACCATTGGTGGAGATCTGATATCCTCTATCAAATGCATATTAGTCGACAAATAACTAAAATTTGTTTACTACCTCTCTAAAAGGTCTTGAGGTTTAAGTTTCTGTTATCTAGATGCTTGTGGGTTTTGGGGTTCCTGAAACGTAAAATTTAAGTGGTCCAGTGTATTTTTTTGGAGATACCCTTTTCTGTTATCCAGATGTTACATATATTTCCGCCCTTAATTTTTATTTTCTGGCTTTGCCTAGTTGTTACAGCTTTGATCTGTGATTTGTATCCATTCTGCAGCAACCATTATGCTTAGATGATCTTTACTTTGGAAGAAACAAATTTCTCTGCCTACTTTCTCCTTCAAATACCTCCATGGTTACATTTTTCTCTTTTAATTCCATTTAGATAATGCTTCGACTTCTGATCTTACACAAGTATCTCTTGTAATTTGCTTATATTGGTATGTAAATGTAGTCATTGCATAGAGGCCTAGCAAGTAGCAAGAGTATCTTTCTATCAAGAAACACAAGTAAAATAATGCAACCGAATTTGATGGATTTGTAGATCATGAAGCCTTGAATGTACTGTTGTCTTGTTGGAGGACCTTCAAAATTCAAATGGCTGATATGGATTCCTCTCTTAAATTTAAAATGAAAATACACAACAGATTTCTGCTGATGCGAATTTTCAAGGCTTATAATGAGAAATTCTTAATGTTGTGCAGGACAGAAGCAGAAAAAGGAGTTATTATCACAAATCATTCACTATCGGTTAGCCTTGTGTCTGTCATTTTCTTAGTGATGTGTGAAACTCATGTCTACGTTCTTTTATGAGATATCTCTGATCCCTATGACTTCCTTTTAGAAGTTTAATTTTTTGCAAATTCACAAATATATATTTCCCTCCTTTGGAAATCTTGAGAAAAAAAATTAATTCACTAGTTTGAAAAACCTAGGGTCAGTTCATATCATTCATTTCACGTGGACCTTATGCTTCTAATGCCCATTAGGATTCCTCAACGAGAGGCAGATTTGTCTCTCAGATTGCTGTTTAAGTTTTAAGAATTGCATATTGTACTCAGAGCTCAACTTCGTTGTTGTTGGATAATAATTTTAACTTTCTAACCTTTCAGGTCACTTTTAACGGATCATTTGATCACATGAATATTGATGCTACCAGGTACCTTCTTGAGTCACTAGATAGATATGATGTGCTGCTCATGTGGGGAACTGATGTCTGTTGAATATACTTTTGTTGACTCTGATTAACATGCACAAACAAGAAAATTTAACCAATTGGGTAGTCCGTCTCTGATCTATGTAGTTACCGTGAACAAAATATTAAATGTTGACTATTTTCTAACACTATTTCTGAGTGCCTCAGAAACTTCATTGGCCATTGCTATCTGCACATACACACACAAACATGTTTTGGTTTCTGATCATGAGCATTCAGTTTGAAAAACTAGGAAGAGATGAATGACATTTGAGGATTGTCTGTTTTCATTGTCTTTTCTGCAAGTTTTTAATTGATCCATGTCATTGGAAGTATTAACCTGCTCTATGTGTTAACAGTGTACAAAACTTGGAACTCATTGAGCCATTGCATTCTAATCTTTGGGGAACAAGCAACAAGAAAAAAAGTCTTTTTCATATGCTAAAGACAACAAGAACCACTGGAGGGTATGCTATTTTATGAATCCGAGAAGGAATGTTATTCGATGAATCACGTAGGCGGGTACCAATTACCATAGGTATTTTGATAGTAGTTTTCTAGAAGTAACTTGCAAAACAAGTTAGTCACTTCTGAGGTGAAAGTAAGATGAAAATGTGAGCTTGTAATAAATAGAGAACATAGTATAGAGAAAATGCTGTCTTAATATATGTTGAATTGTGTAAGATCTTCTTAACTCAATGGGAGAGACTTTGTCCTCTCAAAACCCGTTAACTATCCTTTACATTCTGTATATCCATTTATCACCACTAATATCATGAGCATTATCACTGCATCATCTTCAAGCTATTTCATACATAAGCTGTAACGTATTAATCTGTAATATGAAAAGCTAACATGGATAGTCAATGAGAAGCAAGAAAGCTGATAATTACTTAGTTTTCC
Organism: Amaranthus tricolor; assembly: GCF_026212465.1. Taxonomy (NCBI): domain Eukaryota; kingdom Viridiplantae; phylum Streptophyta; class Magnoliopsida; order Caryophyllales; family Amaranthaceae; genus Amaranthus; species Amaranthus tricolor. The sequence goes on from NC_080061.1 coordinate 3,242,192, forward strand.
TGCTGATAGAAAAATTTTGTCAATGAATGCAATAGACCTGAGACTGTATCTTAACTTCATTCTTACTGATAGCAGACAATCACTATGTAAAAAGGACATCAAATAAACCATGTTTGGCTGTTTCTTCCATCTCTGAAGCGCAGATAATTAATCTGTAATTTTGCAATGTCCTTGCAACTACATGATCATCTTGTATTGTCTTCCTCTTTCTTAAGACTTTTTGTGCAATTTACTATGTGTTGTTTTCTGTTTTCAGTACTAGACTACTCCGTGCTAATCTTCTGCAGCCTCTGAAAGACATTGAAACTATAAATGCTCGACTAGATTGTCTGGTTAGTGCAATATGTTTGTTTCTGGCACTCAGGCACCCTATTATAAAGCTCATTGTTTTACGATTCATTAGATTGTATTTTTAACAAGTTCAACACAAATATTGTTTTCTTAAACTTTTATGCAGAAACTCAAAGCAGATTACTGCAACATTTAAATTTCAATATGCATGGGCATCTTTCTCATTCGGAATTCAGATAAACAAACATTGGAAATTGAATTAATAAACAGCATCTCTATTGACAAGCAACTCTCCATTTGATACTTTTGCTATAGCTAGTTGAAGAGAACCTCTATTTGATGAAAAGAAGTGTTTTAAAAGCTCCTAAAATATTGAGATAACCTCACATTTCCCGATCATGGTTTTTTGAGTCTTAAGTCTTATACCCTTTGAGCATTAAGTAACCCTTGCTTGTCTAAATAAACTCAAAATTGATCCTTTTATTTAATTGCTCAAAATATGTTTCAAAAATCTTTGCATATCCCTACGATTTTAGTCATTCTGCTTGTCTCTTTTTCACATGATTTCATTTATTGTATCTCTTGATTTTGTTATTAATCTCTGTTTTGGGCCGACTGCTGAGGTTCCTAAAGCCTGATGTTGTCAAGGAAATCTTTTCATGAAATTTTGTCCAGGATGAACTGATGAGCAATGAGCAGCTTTTCTTTGGACTATCTCAGGTTCTCCGTAAATTTCCGAAAGAAACTGGTAAAAAGAAACAAGAGCAGGAAGATAGGAGGATGTGCTATTTTTCTGTTTGCTCGTTAGCTTATTCACAAACTCAAATTTCAAATAATAAAATAGATCACTCCTTTGATGTCTATGTTTCAGACAGAGTACTCTGTCACTTTTGCTTCAAGCCAAAAGTAACAAATAAGGTCTTGGCTGGTGGTGGTGCTCGAAAGAGCCAGATAATAATATCAAGCATTATACTTCTCAAAACAGCTTTAGATGCGTTGCCTTTACTCTCCACGGTAAATTCTACTACTTTAATAGATGTACAAAGTCCTGCACTTTCAGACCATTCTGTGCAGCCCAACTGATGATGAATGATGATCATTCATTGCTTCAGGGGTTGAAAGATGCAAAAAGCTTCCTGCTTGGAAAAATATACAAGTCTATATGTGAAAATGATAAATATGCACTCATTAGACAAAGGTAGTGTTATTCTGCAAATTACCATTGACAAATCAGACAAGCGTTAATATTCTCCAGCACTTCTATATAAAAACTGGCATACCGTCTCGTTAGGATGCATTCTTCTTGTGCTCTTCTGTTATGCTCTATTATAAATTCTTGTTCATGACATTGCACAATTTCGTCAGCTTTTGCAGCTGAACTTGTAAACAACCAAATTTAGAAGCTGATCTTTGTGCCTTTAGCTTTATTTGTCTGTGTATGCCCATAACCCAATAAGTGCATTTTCAGGACAGGTAAAACGTATTTGGATGCATGTGTGTATTCACACATACAAATTCAGGACACACCTTGATCTGATTTCAGAAATTTATTTATAAAATGTCAAATGATCTTTCAGAATTGGAGAAGTGATAGATGAGGATGTGGTTCATGCAAGGGTTCCTTTTATTGCCAGAACACAACAATGTTTTGCCATAAAGGCTGGAATAGATGGACTGCTTGATGTTGCAAGAAGAACGTTTTGTGATACCAGTGAAGGTATTAGCTTACTTTTTTGGGGGAAGTTTCAGGAAATTCTTACATTTGTTGACCTTATAACCAATCACACATTTTGTGTTTGACAGCTATACATAAGCTCACAAACAAGTATCGTGAAGATTTTAAACTGCCAAACCTAAAGCTCCCTTTCAACAACAGACAAGGGTTTTACTTGAGCATCCCTCAGAAAGAGGTTCAAGGAAAGCTCCCCAGTAAATTCATACAGGTTTTGAACAAAGCTTTTGACTCTAGATGACTATATTCTGTACTACACAGATATTTTGACTTTTGCTGAGCAGGTTGTGAAACATGGAAATAATTTACACTGCTCAACTCTGGAACTTGCATCAGTGAGTATCATCTTAATGTGAAACTCTTTCAAAATCCTTTTCTTTGAGCATGAACATCAATTATGAATTGTGAACTGCATCATACTCTTCTCCAGGCTATTATTAAAGCATGTGAAAAGTTTACCAATCCAACTTAATTTGTGTACTAATTGATATCTATCTTCTTGGCTCGACTCATTTGGAATAAATGTCTTAGATATTGACTTGCTTCCAATACATGAGTTTTTCTGTTGTAATATTACCTACCTTTTTTGTGCCATATCAGAGAGGAAACTAAAGCAAATAATCATATTTCATGTAAAAAAAGAATACAGAAACATAAATGGTTCTTCATTAATGTTTACTACCATTAGGTCAGAGAAAGTGATTAATGACGTGAATTTCTGCGCATTTATGGCAAGTGTGGCTTTGAGTAATACACAGTGAGTTGTGGCTCTTAAGGCAGATATAAAATTGTTTGCACCCCTGCATACTAGTTTCACTTCTTGTTGTTATGGAACAATATCTTTTGTACTTTCTATATTTCATTTAATGTTTTACATGTAAATTTTACAGCTGAATGTCAGGAACAAGTCTGCAGCTGCAGAGTGTTGTTCGAGAACAGAACTATGTTTGGAAGGTTGTATTTAACCCTTTTGTAAGTGACATAGAACCAAAACAATTATGATTTGTTGCCAGTATTTTATTCCAAAACTATAAACAAAAGAGTAAAGCATTTTCCACTCTTCTAAAAAACGTATTTTCTGTTATTGGGTATTGTCTAGCAAGTCAACGGCATTACTGTTAAAGATTTTTACTTGTACTACGCTTGAAGGATTTTGTATGAAACTTAAAACCATGATTGCTGGAAATTCAGGGTAATCTCTCTTTGTTCAGTGTTATTAATCCCTGGTAAATTCTTGCTGTCTATCTGCGTAATAACATTTGGCATCATAACCTATAAAATTCAATAGGTTGGCTTAATGTGGCTATTAGAATCCCACCCCTTCATCCTCGTTTATTTGAACTGGGATATAGTGACTGGTTCTCTGTAATGACTACTACTTGACTCAATTACTCAATAGTATTGGAACTACTCTTATTCCCAATGTTCTATTGTTACCCTATATGATCCTTCTTTCATCTTTCTACTTCTATATTGGAACTACTCTTATCCCCCTTTTTCTATTGTTACCTTATGCCTTTGGGTCTTATTGCAAATTATATATTGCTACTTGCTTTGTAGAGGAAATAACATTTCAAGATGGGATCCAATTTATATGGTCTTTTCGTTTCTCATTATAATGGCTACCAAGACCAAGCAAAGGATAGGTCTAGTAGGCATTAGATCTAATACGTAAAAATTAACAATGTTTTATATGAATTGCAGCCCTCAATGATTCCATCAGGGAAGATGTATCTGCACTCACGTTGCTCGCGGAGGTCTTGTGCCTTCTGGATATGATTGTCAATTCATTTGCTCACATGATATCAACCAAACCTGTGGATCGATATATAAGACCAGAATTTACAGGTAAATAGCATACATTTAAGTTATATTTAAGTTGTTCATTTTGTTTTTAAGTGCTAGCAATGGTTGTTTAACAATAATTACATCATATCATCTTGCAGATAGTGGCCCATTGGCTATTGATGCTGGACGACACCCTATCCTTGAGAGCATACACGATGACTATATTGTATGAGATACATGTGTTTTTCTTGTGGCTGTGTTCCAGATTATCTTGTAACAGAAAGTGCCTGACAAATTGTTTCTCCTTTTTATATTCTTTTTGGCAGCCTAACAGTATCTTTCTTTCAGAAGCATCAAACATGGTGGTTGTTATGGGGCCTAACATGTAAGAAAAACTTCCGTCATTTTGGCATAGTGTTAACTGTTAACTATTTGTTTTGTTCTATGTTAAAATTTATCAGTATATATGTGTTTTATCTTTGACTATCCTTGCATCAATAAAAGCTCAAGCCATGTATACACGAGTTTACAAACCGCATAAATAGTTAATTAACCTTTTGTCTATGAGTGAGCTGTCATGCCATTAATTCCGTGACCTTGGGTTTTTGATTCTAATCGTAGATTGACTCAAATCACCCTTCAAAAAATTGATTTTCTACTTCACTTTCTCTTGGAGTCTGAGGTCTTCCTATAACAATAGCATCTTAATATTATACATAAAATTTTTTGGGAATTATCATTCTCTTTACTAAGACACTCCATGTTTCTATGAATAGGGAAGTCTTAATTTGCACTTCAAGAAGCATAAATTAGTGTTTTCCTTTTCAGGAGTGGAAAGAGCACTTACCTACAACAAGTGTGTCTTATTGTCATCCTTGCTCAGATAGGATGCTATGTACCAGCACGATTCTCTACTGTAAGAGTGGTTGACCGCATATTTACACGAATGGGGGCTGTAGACAATCTCGAATCTAATTCAAGCACGGTAAGACTTCTCAACAGTATGGACATATGGCTCATCTAATATATCTCAGTTATCAAAAGTCTGATCTGAATTACAATGATATGGAGCCAAGACTGGTTTCCCCCCTATGCTACACTCCTGTGAGGATTTTCTGACAAAGGAGTATGAGTAATGTTGTAGTAAAAGGAGTAAAACTATTTATCTTGCGTGAAGGACACCAAATATAGAATTCTTCCTGTAGCCTAGTATATGGAAAATAGATTGCACTAAGATCTTTCATGTGGATACCAAATGAGAATTGAGACTTGAGGATAGAACTCAGATGAAATTTTACTGCCTTTTTCTAGTGTTTGAATAAAACATCTTCACCGGGTGGCAAGCGTATTTTTCTTAAATCATCAGGGCGGTATTAGTGAAACCCTCATGGTGTCCATGAAGAACTGAGAGGGGAGGGAGTGCAACCTTGTCAACTGCAAGGGGATAAGTTATCATATGTACTTCTATAAGGCATAGCTGTCCCTTCATTCTTTTTCTAAACTGGCATTTTATGGAGGCATTGATACTTGTACTGAATTTACATCTCTAGAGAAAATCATTACTGGATCCGTTTTGGTTTTACAGTTCATGACAGAGATGAAAGAGACAGCTTTCATAATGCAGAACGTTTTTCAAAGGTACTTGTGATCGGTGACTCGTGAGGTTGAATGGTGTCAATGATTCATATGTCATATGATTGGCAACTATGTGCAGAAGTTTGATAGTCATGGATGAACTGGGGAGGGCCACTTCGTCATCTGACGGATTTGCAATTGCATGGAGCTGCTGTGAGCATCTTTTATCTCTCAAAGCGTGAGTAACTGAGAACTTAGCATCTAGTTCTTCTATAGGTATTTGGTAAAAACAGCTGTATGTAACAGTAAGCTGCTAATTGCCAAAATCTACGTGCGCCATATAAATTTAACTTACCGAAGAAATCGTGAACTAGAATCTTCTAGAAAGTGCTGCTAGGATTGCTTCTAGAAATTGACTGCTGTTGGTATACTGTGCCATGTTGCTTGATGTTTGCTGCAGGTTTGTGGCCTACAGATGCTAACTAATCCCCAAAACAGGCTTTCACAGTCTCAAATTCATGTGAAAGGATTGCATCTTGTTTCTTACTATTGTGCGAATGACATCTAGGTTAAAGGAGTGAAAACTCGAGAATTACGCTTGCTCCTGGTAGAAGTTGAGTTGTACTTAGCTAGTCATTCCTCATTTTCTTTTACTTTGAGATTATTAATTCATTCAGACGTTTATTTTAAATTCTCTACCAGAGTCATACACTAATACCAGACTTTGTTCTTGCCGCTGTTCCATGACGATTACAATATTTCATCACCCCACTGCTATTGAGTGACTCTCACCTAGGCAAACCTAACCTTGTAAAACAAAGAGGTCGTTTGAACATGCATGACAAGCTTCATTTCAAGTTTGGCAAATGCCCTTACTAGTCAAGTAACGTTCATATTTCGACTGATGTCAATTCATGATATAACTCTCTGCTATTAAATGTTATTACGCTAGTTTCAAGTCATGTTTAGCTAGTCATCTTGGACTTTAAGCTGTATATATACAGTTTACTAGGGAACCATTATACTTGTATACGAATAACTGAAATAAGACCAAGACTTCTAGCTCAAGCTGCTATTGTTTGACTTGGCATTTTATTTTATTGATATTGTGCCTTATCCATGAAAGTTGACACATGGTTATTTACTGATTCTAATAGGTATACTATTTTTGCCACTCATATGGAAAACTTGTCAGACTTAGCAACTCTCTACCCGAATGTGAAGATCCTACACTTTCATGTTGACATAAAAAACAACCGCTTGGATTTCAAGGTAGCAAGCTGAAAATTTCTATGAGAAGAGTTCCTTCTTTAACTGTGACTAAACACTTGATTCATCTTGCCAGTTCCAACTGAAGGATGGGCCACGGTATATTCCCCATTATGGCCTTCTACTGGCAGGTGTAGCAGGACTTCCTAATTCTGTAATCGAGATAGCCTCAAACATCACGTCAAGAATCATAAAACAGGTGATTCATATATCGTAGTCAGTCTGATTATATTGTGTTTAAGCATATTCACTAATTCACTGCAAGATGTCCATTTTGCGCCTTATTATGGGAATTTGCAGCAATTAAAGACAACATATTTGTTGTTACATGAGTAAAATTGCGTACATTTGTCCCCTCAAACTCCGTCTTGATAGTAGTCACTTGGCATTGCACATTGGAGACTGCAGTAATGACATGTTAATAGATTGGTTTATATGATTATATTTTGTGATTCTAACAGATGACATGATAGATTGTTGTAAAGATAACATACAATCCTAAGAATTGAAGTGACTGAGTTTAATCTAGTATTATCTACTCTATACTCCTAGCTAATTTACAATAACTGATGAATCATATTTGAAAATTTTTTCCATCTACCTATAATGAAGTGCATTTTTCTTGTCCTTTTTCCATGGTCATTATCTTGTTGATTCACAATGCTAGTTGTTTGACCTTTCAAAGTTGTCTCAGTCTCTCAGATTACATGATGTTATGATCAAACTGGTTTAGTAGTCACATTCCTTTCCTTTTTCTTGTTATGAGTTCTGTAGTCACATTTTAGTATCAAACATGCACAGGAAGCTAAGAAAATGGAGGTGAATGAACTACAATACTATCCCATTCAGATGGTTTACCGTGTGGCTCAAAGGCTGTTATGCTTGAAATACTCCAATCATGATGAAGATTCAGTCAGAGAAGCACTTCAAACTCTGAAAGAGAGTTACCTTAGTGGCATCTTATAGAGATTGAGAACTGGCGTACTTTTTCAACTATCATGAATTGTACTTCTATTTAGATAACTTTCTGTCAAATGTTGATACCACCAGCACAGAATAATATTGATTCACCAACAATCCAATGTTGTGTCCCTCTGAAACAGTCCTTTGTTCTATTCAGATAACTTTCTGTCAAATGTTGATACCATAAGCAGTCAGCATAGCATAATGTTGATTTACAACAATCCTATGTAGTGTCCCTACAAATCAATCCAAGATGCATGTTCTCTGTCTAGCCTATTAGCCACATCATTGCATCGCAACTACATTGTAAAAGATTCTGAACAACTTCAAAAACGTCCATAATTGGCATTGATCATAAATGTGATGGCGCAGGTTTGAGAGTTGCTGCAAGTTTGTTCAAATATATTGGAAGGTATAGAACACAACAGATTATCTGCTTCTCACCGCATTAAACCAAAGACATTGCAAAAAGACTATATACTACAAAAAAATCTCAAAAACAAAAGCCGAGACTTTCACACAGGATAATAAGAAAGCCTCCAACCTTGATTTCAACTATAGATTCAAATCCCACAGATAACAAACAAAAAAGGAACAATAAGCAACCAAAAACATGGAGAGACCACAGCACAGTTCACGCTCCTGTTCTACTAAGTCTTTAACCAACTTGATAGCCTCAAATACAGACAAAGTAAGTGATGTAGCAGACCAAAAAAGACCCCACAATAGATAACACATGGAAAGGCAATGCCCAAATCAACGGTATCGGCGCAAAGACACGGTTTGGTTTCTCTTCCATGTTGCCCTGCGAGAAGGCCTGTTCTTGTGGTTATTGTGACCCTTACCACGAAGACCTCTGAATTTCTTCCCTGCAGATGTAAGACCACGAAGTTCCCTATGCTTGTGAACAGGGTTACAAATCCAGTTGATTCTTGGGTTGTTTCTGATGGCATTGTGGGCAGGGTCAACAAGGATCACTTCAAAATACTTATAGGTTGAGTCCTGCATAAGCACCACGGACATTAGAATTTCATTTACAGGTTCATTTTCTCAGGTGTTCTAACTTCTACGGGAAAAAAAATGCGAGACAGTGGGCATCAAATCTTTAGATGTTTTTTACAACCCCGTAGTTCCCTAAAATTTGTCCAAATGCCATAGGCATACCAATTAATGGAGGACAACTTATTCAGGACAGGAGAATAAATTGAAATGAGTGAAAAAAGAGAGTCAAAAATAAGTCACAACTCACAACTCACAACAATGCCAAGAGCCTTAATCCCAACTATATGGGTCGGCTCATGAATAGCAACAGCAGCAACAACACCAATGAATTTTTGTTTGAAAAAAGCCTCAACTACTGCATAGCGGGGTGGCTATATATAAAACAAAATCTTGCAATCATCATTTGCTAATAGCAAACTCACGTAGAGCAGCCTCAGCTACCACAAAGTGGTGTTGACCACAGCTATAGGAATTCAAAAATACTCATCATTTGCCCAATTCTACATTAAATAGAACATAATGTGACATCTAAAAAAAATTGGATGACCAAATGACAAACCTCATTGAGCCAGTAAGAATTGACAACCCTAAGGCCACCCAATTTGCGACCAGCACGCTCTTCTGCAACTGACCTCTTGCTTCTCTGAAACTTCAATTGGGTAACTCCCTGGTTTGTTGGCTTACCATACACAATACCCTTTGGCACAGGCCTCTTACGACCACCTCTTCTCACACGAACACGGTAAATCACAAATCCCTGACAAAAGTTATAAACATCCAATCAATGAATTCATTTCATAAACCTCATGCAAATCAAGAACTAGAGTATATAACATAACTTCATATAACTAGGAAATCCCACCACATTTTTCAACCCTCAACCACTAACAATTCAACGTATGTTCATATTAAAATATCACTAGTCAACAACTCATACAATTCCCAGTTCCAAAGATCAATGTCAAAGCTCAATCCATTCATGGGCTAGCATCATAAACCGATATAAATAAACAGGAAATATCATCGTAAACTACAAGTTTCAAATGGAGTCCGAAAATCATAAGGAGACCAAATGTGGGTTTTCTTCCAACAATGTAATCTATCTCAAATAATAAAACCTAGCTTAATAGGAACAATACAAACATTGAACAAACAAGAAAACAGATTTATTCCTCTACATTACAATTCCTATAGTAACTTGAAACGATTTTAGGAGCATTAAATCTAATGTTTTTATACCTGAAAACCTAGCAATCCAATCGAAGAAATGATTTATATGTAAATAAAGGATCTAAAACCTAAGGGTAACATAATTTAGACAGAAGTGATTCGACAAAGCATGAAACAAATGCAAACATTTGAAGAATGGTACAAAGAGTTTCAAAGATAAAACGAGAAAAATGTACCTGTTTGGCCTTGTATCCGAGTCTGCGAGCCTTGTCAGGACGAGTTGGACGAGTGACTCTGACAATGGAAGGAAGCTGACGATATTCCCAACACCTAACCCTAAGAACGAACCTCATCACATCGGATTGCTTCTTCCTCCATAGCTCAGACACGTACTTGTACGCACCTGATTATCATCACAGCATTTCAAAATTGTTCAAATAGAAATCAGATCACAGAATTGATATGCACATAGATTATCAGAAGCGTGTAATCGAAGAAAACATGGTCTCGAAAATTGAGAGAGAAGAGAGAAATACTCACCCATGGCTGCTGCTGCAAAAGTCGAGAGAAACTAGGGTTTCCACCAGATAGAGAGGGTTAAAAAAACTTAAAAAGGGTTTTGTAGTCCGGCTAATTAAACCCTCCGAGTTTTATGGGTGGGTTGTTTCTTGTTGGACCTTGGCCCATTTAACTGACTGGCCCGATTACCAGATTGTTTAATGGTCTTCACAAATTCTTAATTGAGACGAAAATTTGAAAAGCTTAATTCAATTTATCAAAAAAATAAATAAAATAATACAACTTTCAACTTTATTCCAAAACTAAGCGTGAAATTCTTAAACCTTAAGTTTGGGGCTGTTCACAGTTAGGTCAAAAAATGTCAAATAGTTGTTCGCAGTTAGCAACTGCGAACAGCCCTTTGACCAGTTTTGACATGTTCGCAGTTACTAACTGCGAACAGAATGCTCCACAAATACGCAGATCAACTCCCTTCTTTTTTATTTTTTCCAATTCTCAAAACCCTACCTTATCACTCAATATTCTCCCTCAAAAACCATAGATTCAATCCATCAATTCTTACATTCCTCTTTCAATTTGGCACTTTAAAATTAGTCTGAGATACTCTAACTTGCTCAAAGGTAAACTTGTTTGCGTTTTTTTAGTATATATGTAGTTTTTTATTGTTTTAATCAAATTTGCTTATTTTTTCAAATGTAGGTTACTAGTTCTTAAATCAAGACTCTTCTTAATTATCCATAACTATTCAAGGTAATTTTTAATTGTTTTTATAGCTTTATGTTGTTTTTTGAAGTATTGTTGTTGATAAGCTTATTGAATTAGTTGAATTCAATGTTAATAATATTATTAGAAATGTTGATGTTGATGTTGATGTTGGTATTAGAAATATAACTTATTAATTAATTTATTATTTGGATTTTATGTGTATTATATATGTATGAACTTAGTTACTTTATGGACTTTATTAATTTTTAGACCAAAATAGATTATAATCAAATGAATATAATGTACTTGTATGCGCATGTAGTTGATGATGATGTTGATTTTGTTTGTATTAATGTAGAAAATGGCATCATTTCGCATCACTATAGTATGTTTTTAGAATGGTTCTATTCGAGAAAGTAGTTGCAAGTTCATTATATTGGGGGAAGACGTAGGTTGTTTGCATGCAACTCGAACATGGATTTGAACCAATTTGAACGTTTTATATGTTCTAAGATTGGATTGGATTGGATCCCACTAGAAGTACCGTAAATTTAAGCTTTAAATATGACATGAGTTAAGAATTGCTTGCCTTGCCTGTTGAGGATAATGAGGCTATAGATGCTATGTGGGAGCATTCAAAGTCCCCAAATTTCCTCTTTGGAGTTATACGTAGAAGTACCATTAGGGAATGTAGTTGCTTTTAATCCTACTTCTACCCCTATGCCTATATTAACTCAGGAAACCGTAAATCCCGTTGTTTCTTCCGCATCTTGTACTTTTTCTCAATCCCCTATAAATTAAGTTCCGCATCTTGTACTTTCATACCCCGTTGACGTTGCTGGGCCATCACAACAATCACAGTACCAGTCCCCTTCACTGCCAGAGCGACACCCGAACGCCTCTTACTACCGTAGAAGGCGTAGGAGACCAACTCAGTTGGATAGGGTAGATGAGGATCGTGAGCGTTAACGTTTCGCTTTTGTGTATTTGAATCGACTATATATATATATATATATATATATATATATATATATATATATATATATATATATATATATATACACACACACACACACACATATATATTTTTATTTAGTTGTATATTTCAAACATTTGTAACTGCGAACAGTCCCAAACCTCAGGTTTAAGAGTTTTACGCTTACTTTTGTAATAAAGTTGAAAGTTGTATTGTTTTGTTCATTTTTTCGAAAATATGTTTTATCCTTTTCAAATTTTCATTTGAGACCGATTCTTAAAAGCCCAGGTCAAATCTAATTTATATTAATTTAAAAAATAAACTGCTGCTCAAACTAAAGTGTGCGTGTTAAATGGGATGTAAAAAGTCACATAATTTATTTGGGGTTATAACATAATACATTTGGTGTTATACCAGTATATATTTGGAGTTATAACTTCAAATATATTATGTTATAGCCCCAAATAAACATTAAGTAAGCATAAATTATAATGTAAATAGGTATTAAGAATACGGTAAGTAAGCATTAATCTTTAATGGGCTGGGCTTGAGATACGTCTCTTCAAGAGACTAACTGAATAAAATAATAAAAAATTACAGCAAGTCTTGTATGAGACAGTCTCACCGTGAGTATTTAAAATCCTTTTTTCGTTGTAAAATACTTGTTATATTACATTTATTTATAGACCTACGATTGTGAGAAATCGTCTCCCGATAAGATGACTTCAAAACAAGAAGCTTAAATGCTAATTATTCTATTATTTGGGCTATTTAACTCCTGCTTGGAGAAAATCTCACACAAGAATTTGGGGAATAACATTCAATGAACTAAGAGTAGGAGTAGCCTTGAGTAGAAGTGTTTAATACAGACCGGTACCCGATTTCACCCAACTTTATAACCGAATCCGATTTGACTCGACTTAAAAATGAATTTACTAATATTTAAAAACCAATATAAACACCAAATTCGATTCTAAATCGACCAAAAATACCTTACACGAAATCAACTCGACAACTCGCATGAACCCCTGAATTGAGCCCTTGACATGGATTGATTGTTTCTTGCACGTTTTATTTTCGATACACGTTTACTTTATTATATCATTCCCATTCCCAAAATTTCCTGCTTAGCATTCAAGCAGTATCATTCCACATTTCCTCTCAAGCACCAAAAAAAAAAAAAAACAAAACAATGGAGATCTCTTCCACCATCCCCACCTTCATTTCACCTAAAAAAACCTCCATTTCCCACAAAAACATCATCTTCTCATACCAATCCAAATCCAGTAAACCCACTTTCTTCATCCCCAAATCCATCCCCTGTTTCATCACCCACCAAATTATGGCCTCTGTTATGTGGTCGGCGACGATATCGATACTAATCAAATCATTCCCTCAAATTTCTCTTCATTAAACCCATCTAATCCTCAAGATTACAAAATGTTGGGATCTTATGTATTTGATGTCTCTCTGATTCTAACGGCCTTTTAGGTTTATGCTCGCTTTCGGGATGATGATATGAAATCAAGCAAGATAATGTCAAGTTTGGGCATATATAATTGTATTGGTTGGATTATAGGTTAGATGAATTACAAGTAGTTCAATTGAATCTAAGACTAGTTGTCAAGTGACATTTTCAGTTCATAGTTTAGGAACTTTTTGCAATAGAAGGCTTATTTTTAAAATTTTCATTAAATTTTAAGTTAACTCACTCCGGTCTTTTAAGTATTGTGCCAATTTTAGTTTGAGATTGATTAATTCCAAATATAGTCAATATAATAGTTTGGATATGAGTTATTTTTACGTTGGTTGATTTAGGATTATGTTAGGATAATGTATTTTGGGTCATAAGGTGATGCATGCATTAAAAAAAAAAACCAACATATTTAGTAAATGAGTTTTAACTAATTTATTGATTTGTTTGTAACTTATTAATTAATCAAATAATTAAAAAAAACCTATTTGATATATAATTTTTAAACCAATTGAAAAACTATTTGAAAGTCAAAATGCATTTACCAACTCTTTTTTAATACGATCTTACTATGAGACAATTTTTAAATTACCGTAAATGGTCCGACTAAATTAATCAAAATATTCACCTTAAATATTAAAATATTTACTTTTTGAATTTGATTTCTCTAGATGGATCCATTTCACAATAAGATAGTCTTATACAAGATTTGCTAAAATGTATTAGACTTTAGTTTGTTGGTTTATTTTTCCTCTAATAAATTATTATATCAAATATATCCTTTAACTTATACTTCAATAACTCACTTAACAACAAAAAAAAAATAGTTAATGCAACCAATTTGCCAAATAAATCCACTTAACCGAGATTCTAAACTTGTTTACCTTGAAACAAATATCACTTATTTCGAGTAAAATTATAAATTTAATTCTTAATTATTCTTTTTTTTATCAACCTACCTTATAATACAAAAAAAAATCCAAAAAAGAACACCCCACAGGCCACAAGCCCACCACCAACAGTGGACACGATTTGCCAAACACTCCTTTATCAAATACAGCAGCCGGCCCTTTCTTTTTCCATTGTCTTCATCTACCATCCTTAAAACCTTTCTCTTCATCAACAATGGCGGAAACCATAACAACAACCTTCCACTCTTTATCTTCCTCAAATCCCAATTTTTCTTCTCCCCAAAAACCCCTTATTTCCCCAAAATCCCCTTCATTTTTCAAATTGCCCACCACCCATTCGACGAAATGCCGCACTCAATTCCTCACCTCAAAATCTCAATCTTTCATCTCACCCATCAAATCTACCCCTTCTTCTTCATCTTCATCTCCAACCACTACATTTCATGGCCTTTGTTATGTTGTTGGGGATAACATTGACACTGATCAAATTATCCCGGCCGAGTATCTCACTTTAGTCCCATCAAACCCTGAAGAATACAAAAAACTTGGGTCATACGCTCTTATTGGGTTACCAAGTTCATACCCAATTCGATTTGTTGAGGAAAATGAATACCAAACTAAGTACTCAATTATTATTGCTGGTGATAATTTTGGATGTGGGTCATCTAGAGAACATGCTCCAGTTGCTTTAGGTGCTGCAGGAACTAAAGTTATTGTAGCTGAATCTTATGCTAGGATTTTCTTTAGGAATTCTGTGTCAACTGGGGAAGTTTATCCTTTGGAATCAGAAGTTCGGATTTGTGAGGAGTTTAGTACTGGAGATGTGGCTACTATTGAGCTTGAAGAGAATAAGTTGATTAATCATACTACTGGAAAAGAGTATACTTTGAAAAGTATTGGTGATGCTGGTCCTGTTATTGAAGCTGGTGGGATTTTTGCGTATGCTAGGAAAGCTGGGATGATTGCTGCTGCTTCAAATTCTTGAGCTTTGAACTTTGTTGGGTAATTTAACTTATTTGAAACTTTTATGGGATTTTTTTAACAATTGTAGTGGATCATGTTTTATGGTATTGCTTTGCTGATCTTCTTTTTGGTTTGAGTGATGTTATCTCGTTATTTATTGTTACTTATTGATAATATTACTTGAAGTTCTAAACTTCTAATAAGTTCATTCAGTTCTCTTGAGTTCTAATGAGGTACTTTAGCCCAGTAGTTTAGTTCTTTTCTAATTGTGTAACAAAGATTGCTAGCTAATTCCTTTTTTTTGAAATGACGATTCGTTCAATATTGGCCAAAAAACAGTATTGTAATTTGGTTTTCCCAATTCATGATTCATGACGAAATTATCTTTGTTCTAAATTCTAATTATATGGGGATTGTGTTGTATGGTATTACTTTGCTCATCATTTGTTTGGTTGAGTGATATGCTTTTATAGTCTGATTGTTGGAAGTTGATAACCTCAAGCGTTCATGGTGTTGTAGGGTAATTCTATATTCCTAAATCGTAATTGTTGTGAAGTTAATTGTGCTTAATGTTTTTTTCACCAGATATTATACTTGATATAAGGAGAAAGATATCATCATAATTGACAACCATCTAGAACCCTTATATACAACAACGTTCGAGGGGTCTTAACCTTGTTAGTGTTAGCAAAACAGTTATTTCCGATTGACCTAGGGTAACAAACATCATCTATAGCTTCACATAAATAAAAAGTGCACATAATTTAATGAGTCATTTTATTATAATCTATTATAATTCGAATTCCGAAACTAAAGAACTAAAGATCTTTGGCCCCATCAAAATAAGGGACAAAGTCTAGAACCGTTACATATAACTAATAGATGATGAGTTATAATATAGAAGTACCATATTTATCCAGTGTTAAAAGACTGTAAAGGACAAATTTTGCTCACAAACTCATGAATTGGGAAGGCCTGTAGGCTATATACTTGCCAAGAAATTGCCTATGCTTACATGTGAGTACATCTGTTTGCGAGGAATTAACTTTCTTAGCAATAAAATTGAATCAGAAGATCGTTATGGATGATGTTAGGCTGTGGATGTGCATCAGTTTACTTTCAATTCAGGTGTTATGAGGCATGAGGTGCAACTTGTGGGAAATTGTTGCCTTTTGAGTTCATTTTCTTGCTAAACACCTATATAAGATAGTGATGCTGTATTTGAGTACTGTGTACATCAGATTGACAGACAAGGATAATGCTCTATCTGTTGAAGAATATAGTTCGTAGCTGACATTTTACAGTTATAAGAAAAGAGGCATCACTTAACTTTCAGTTCCGGCATTTCTTGCTGGAAAAGAATATAAGGTGCAAATATTAAGAAAGTATTTTAGTGGAGTTGCATACGGTAGATTGACAATTGCATTTTTAGAGATAACGCTCCATATGCTTGAGAGTGTTTGTTATAGGCCTGTGGCCGACTTTTGCACTTTTGAAGAAGGTGAAAATCAAGCAATAAGCATGAGATTCAGTGGAGCAATGCATGTAATGTGTAGAGAAAAAAGGATTAATCAGGATTCATGAAAATCAAATTGAGCTAATCTTAATATGAAAGGAAGAGCCTTCTTGAAATCGACAGTAGTAGACCTTTTTTTCAACCTGCTTGCAAATGTACTGAGGTTTGACTACGCACCTGTCTCAAATTAGGAATAAGACTAGTCCACTTAATCAAGTTAAACTTGAAACTTGTACCCATAAGATCTTCTCAATTACCCAAATACAAACTTTCTTTGAATTTTTATCAATCCCTGCTCTTAGTCGCATCATCTAATGTTCTGCATTTACACTACTCTGTCATTGCCTCGTCATTGATTACCAGTGGCGGCATAGCAATATCTCCTCATGTAGATGAGCTCACCAAGTCATTTGAATGTTGCCAACCTTGGTTTGAAATAAATTATGACCCTGTAAACCATCTTCTAATCGTTTTTCTTTGGAGAAGTACTTCATTTTTACAGAAAAACTTTTCAATTAGTCATGCATATTAGCTACTTTGAATATTATGTCACAGTGTAAGGCTGCATAAATACCGATTGCTGATCCTGTAGTCTAGCTGTAGAGCCATAGACTTTCCTAAGACACTAACGGCCCATTTGGTAGGTGGTAATAAACGGTGTTCATGGGAATGAAAAACTAGTGTAATTTTGGTTGAGAAATCTCTAAATTACCTTGATGGCCATGCTTGTCCAACTTCAATCATCTCATTTTTCTTCATAAAATTCATTCCAATGCATTACCATTGGGAGAGGTGGTACTAAGTGGTAATGGAAATTTGTAAACAAAAATTTTATTTTGTGATTTAAAGTTTCA
Source organism: Amaranthus tricolor (assembly GCF_026212465.1). Taxonomy (NCBI): domain Eukaryota; kingdom Viridiplantae; phylum Streptophyta; class Magnoliopsida; order Caryophyllales; family Amaranthaceae; genus Amaranthus; species Amaranthus tricolor. Next base: position 3,259,900 of record NC_080061.1, read on the forward strand.
TTACCATGGGAATGATATGGAACTTTTGATGAAATTTTACATTAAAAATCATTCTCATTACCACCATTTAATACCACTAACTAAACGGGCCGTAAGTGTGATGCCCATCAATATTGTTCTTTGAAACATCAATTCTGTTCCTGCCCATTTACTGAAAAACATATCTGCTCTATCTTATGACCATCGACTGTTATTGCTGTATATGATCACATTAGAGCTCTGTTTGACATTGTCTTGCCTCTCAAGTGTGTTGCCTTGAGTTACTATACTGCTTAGCTTTTGAATTTTGGTGATAATCTCGTTAATTTGTTGAAAGTGTGCTGCTTTTACCATATACAAATTCCGAATTACAGGTGTATGTATCTCACCTTTCAGCTACTTGTCCTCTGTCTTCAAATCACTTTTTGTAATTTAAATTAGAGATGCCTCTTTGTTTATCCTGAAGTGCTAAATCTTTAATTGTTGCTATTCATGTTTTATGTCGTCAACTGGGTCATGTGACGATTGATCTTGCTTCGGTATCAGAATACTCCTTTGTTCCTTGGATTTAGCATAAAAGAGAAAGTGAGGTTTTATAAAGAAAATATGTTTGGTAATAAATAATGAGAGAGTTTAAACTGTGCGGATGAAACAAAAGATAGTTAAAATGTATGGATAAGATTAAAAGAAAGTAGTGTGCTCATTTTCAGAAGTAGAAATGAAACAAAATGAAAAACATCCCAAAATAGAAAATAATGCTAAACTAGAGGGATAGAGGGAATTTCGACTATTGAGGGATGAAGAAGTATATCAATACCTACTCAAGTGAGTTGAAAGGGTAAACAAGTATATTTTATGGATGAGATGGAAAGTAAGTTAAACGTGGATGAAAATTAAAGAAAGAGCGTAATAAAAAGAAAAATAAGACTAATTTTTTGTGACGAAGAGAGTATTATGGTAGAATAGTGGCTTGGAGAGGTACTTATAGAAGCATTTAGTTAAAGAAAAAAGAGAGGGATATGAGTAGAGATTCAATAGTAAGTAGGGAGTGAAGGGGGGAGTATAGGACTAGAAGTTTATACTTTGTTCTATCCATTTTCGTTATGTACGATCAATTTCCGTCAATTTAAACTTCATCTTCTTCCATTGTCTAAACTTTTTTATAGTTGTCAATGAACATTTTTCCGAGAAACATTTTTTTGGGGTCGGTGATATAGACTATAGATGATGTGTATTTTTTATTTATATAAGTTGTAGTTAATGTTTGCTACCAAGAATCAATTGAAAATAATTTAGTTCTTGTTATAAGAGTCAAGTTGCATATATTCAATCCCTTTTAGGCGGGATTCTAGATATGATCATCGTTTAATGGCAAATTGGCAACGATATAATGGGGGTATGGATTATATGTTAAATACCATTTTACGATTTATCTTAAGTCGATTTTTGATGTTTTTGTGCGAGTTTTTGTCGATTATGCTATTTTTTTTTACCCTTTTAATTTTTGCAAAACTTATTTTTGGCAGGTTACATCGGGCACAAAATGAAAATAAGCTTATTTGTTGATACAGTACTCATCAATAAATTCTGAAAACTCTTAATTTGTGTGTATTAGATTTGTGGTTTTAATATGTTTAATAAGTGTTCCATTAGATTTTCACATGGAAAAATGTTTGAAAGTTTGTAACCAATGCACTTGCTTCGTCTTTTTTTTTTTTTTTTTAAAAATTATCTAAATGAAATAAATTTATCAAGTTTAGTGCTTGGTTGATATCCGCTATTTAACGTTTGAGAAAACTGCAAATTGAACCCATTCTTTAGCTAAAATGCAATTTTTTATTTTAAGAGTAATTCCTTTCATTTATTTTGCCTCATATACAGTTTAACTCCGTACATCAGAGATTTACATACTATTTTTAAATATGACTTCAGTCTTTACTTATATTTACATTTGTCTTTCTCACATTAAAATCTATGACTATCTCATTATAGAATATAACACACTTCAATATTCACTTATCATTTAGGTATAATAAAAAAATAAAAATAATAATAACATTATAATTTTATTAGAATCATCTTAAAGAGCTACTATACGATGCAACTAAATTTAAAGAAAGAAAGTAAAAATAATACCATTATAATTTTATTAGAATCATTTTAAAGAATTACTCTACAATGCAACTAACTTTAAAGAAATAAAAATTTACTCATTGTAACAAATTAAAAAAGAAATAAAAGGCGATCTATCATTAAAAAATATAAAAAATATTGGATATGCATAGAAGCTTAAACATTGTACGAAGTTGGTAAAACACATTAATATTTTCGCTTCTTATGCTCCCTACGATTATAATCCCGATCTTGATCGTCTTTACTCGGAGACCGGCAAATAGATGTTAATTTCTGCAATAAATCAAGAATTTCTCATTAACAATTTAATTACTCGTACTTTGTGACTACATATGCTAATTTTTATTGGTAAATAATTAAAATAAATACTACTAATATAAAAAACACTTGTCATGCCTTAATTTACAAACAATCTTTACATACATCATAATTCATACATGTACCAAGGATTTAATTGATAACCACATTTTATTGGTTTCAATCCTATTAAATTAGCACTAGATAATTATGGTCAAAAATTATTTAATGGAACATTGGGAGTATAATCTATATAATAGTCTGAGTAGTTGTTAGCAGTTTAACGATGCTAATACTACTTTACAAAAAATATTATTGTTTAGTAACGTAATAGTAAGTAACGTCGAATAGTTATGATGTATACAGTTATTGACATAAAGATAACTTATAGTATTTAAAAATCAAAAGCAATGGCTTAAGATTTTCTCAGACATTTTCTAAACAATTTTGTTCCAATTACAATAACCATTATTTATACCAAACTATATTAACATACCCAACTAACTAGAAGGTTAAATATCTAAATCTACGGTCGTATAGTTTTCAACTATCCACAGCTAGAACTAATTAGATAATTACTCGTAACACCTAAGAGCTAATTGCATGGCTAGCCAAACCCTAACGACTCATTTGGTAAGTGGTAATAAACGGTGGTAATAGAAATGAAAAATTAGTGTAATTTTGATTGAAAAATCTCTTAGCTACCTTAATGGCCATGCTTGGCCAACTTCAATCATCTCATTTTTTTCATAAATTTCATTCCAATGCATTCCATTGAAAAAGGTGATATTAGGTGGTAATGAAAATTTATAAACAAAAAAAATATTTTTGTGATCAAGGTTTTATTACTATGAAAATGATATAGAACTTTTGATGAAATTTTATACTATAAATCATTTTCATTACCACTAACCAAACGAACCGTAAATGTAACTCAACAATTTATTTATATGACAATTGTTTAATTTTAATTTCACTCTCCAAAATATGGCAACAAGCTAAGTAACACAATTCATCATTGAAATAAAGTTGTGATCCCTCTTCAATCTTCAATAGAAAAAATTGATATTAATAAACTAAATTTTTGTCCATTGTCTCAAATTTAACACTACTACTTACCAATTCAAAATAATTCATACTATTACAGTTTTCTTCTATTAATAATCCACACATTTTTTATCTTCTCAAAGAAGGTTAGTTTAATATAATATGAAATGTTTCTTAATCCAAAGTAGCTTGAGAATCCTTACATCCAAAGAGATAGAAAATTATCTTAAATTAATCAATAATAAGAGTTTATTTTGAGACAAGAAAAAAATAGATTATGAACATCAATTTTCCATCTAGATTTAAGATAAATATGAAAAAAATGAAAATTCCACATAATAATCTTTAGTTTTTGACTTTTTCACATGGTTAACGAATATTTATTGAATCCAGAATGTAACCCTGAGCTCTTAACTTTTCATATGGTAGACAAAATATTAAATACATGTTTCGAATGTACTTTCGTAAGTGTCCCTTAAAAATAATTGGGACGTTTGATTAAAATAGTCATTAATGATTGATAATAATAACGTAACATTAATAAGAAGCTTAAGCTTTTGTCGCCTAGTGGAAAAGTTAGGAACATAGAGTCACCACGCAAATTAGTTCACCACGTGAAAAATCCAAAAACTTGACATCACCATATTAAATGTAGGATTATCCCAAATATACCACCCCTCCCTAACAAAAAAACCCAACCAAATCTTAGAAACTATCCACAGTAGCACTGGAGAAGATCACAAGAGCAACCCAATTAACCAGATTCCATACAAAAATAACAATCAAGTATATATAAAATGAAGTGTTCTGTTGCAAAGTAGGAGTAGCAAATAAGCAAATAAATGTTGTAGTAAAATTAAAATTACAAAGCCAGAGAGAACAAAAATGATAATACAAACGACGTACGAGTTGAGACTTCTCAGGCGGAACACAGGCATTGCTTCTTGTTTCGCTTCCATAATCATAATAATTCATTGGAGAATCGCTGCTGTAGAACAAACAATTCCGATCAGCAAATAAATCCAATCACAATCCACATCGAACATAAAATGTCAAAACTCAAAACACACACCTTTGATGAGGAGGAATCATAAACCCTTGAGCACCAAGATAACAATCTGGAGTAATATAATGGCCAAAAGGCATATCCGAAGGCCCTAGACCGTAGCCCATGTTATATGGCATATAACCACCAAAGGGGCGCGTGAAACTATCCGTTGCAAGTTGCATTCTGGGCCAGTAAGGGTTGAAGAGAGGAAGGCCCATATGTCCATTCATACCATGTTGTAAATCCATCCATTGCATCTCTGCAGCTGCCATTAATAACCCCCTCATAAGCATCTCCTAAAAAAAATTTTTACATCGACAAATAGATCAAAAGAAAATGTACCATTTGTATGCAGCGGCATATTTTTCTTTCCTGAAAGATACGAAAAAGAAATTCGTCAGGACTAAGGACTAAAGGAACAAGATATTTGGGAAAAATACGAAAGCTATTCCACCCTACACCCCAAATAAACAAAAATTACATAGCGACAACAAACACAGGACGTAACGACTAAGTGAAATACAAGTAACAAACGATTTCCAGATTAACATGATGTTTGGACGAAAGGAAATGGATGGAAAGGAACTAAGGAAGGTGAGGGAAATGATTGGTTGACATTTTTTCCCTCATTTGGATACCAAAAGGGAAGTGTCAAGTCCCTTAAATTTTGTACTAAAAAAATCCGTTCAACATTAAAAAGATTTAGAAGAAAAACTCAATAATCTCCCTCGCCCCCCTCTCCTTCCTTTCCTTCAATATCATCCAAATAACAAATCTACTAGAAGTTGTCATCCAAGTCATTAACCTGTTTTTAGGTGTGCTCAAATATTTTATGTAAACTTCTTTGGTATATGGGATTTTTCCCTTATAATGTAATTTTCCCTATGAGATTTTTTATTCCGGCATTTGGGTCTATTGTTTCATATGTATTTTTATCAATAAAAAAATACGCTATTTATCTAAAAAAAGAAGTCATTTACCTGTTTTGACATTAGTCACTGTTTGCTGCAATTCTTCCTCAACAGGTTTCTTCATTGTGACAGATCCATGTTTAACTTCAGTTACATCTTGAACTTCCCTGATCTTTCCTTCAGCAGCAAGTAGTGGTTGTGCTTGCGGCTGTGGAGCCACATTCTGCTTCTGTGGAGCATGAGAAACATTTGAGGTTTGTTCGGTAAGTGAAGGTAGCTTTAGTGATGCGACCGATTGGGTAGACGATGTGATCCTAGGTCGAGCTTGATGAACAGTACTTCCTCCATTATCTGAGCTGCTGGTACCAGACTCTAAGAAGCGCTTGATTGTATCCCGCAGAGTTTTATTTGGAAGAAGATTATCTGCAAGTACATTTCTTTCCCCACAGACACACATTGATTTTGAGATAATATGATCTCTGATACCTGATTAATGATCAAAACCAAATGAGAAAATTTACAACTATAAGGAGTAAAATTAGGGAAAATTGTTCAGCATAAAAAGTATTCCAAAACCAATAAAAATACAAGCACACTATCCATAACAAATTATCAATCACCTCAACATAGCGTTAAAGAGCCAACTACAGCCATAGTATGAAACATTGTCACATCTCTAGCATGCCTTAGCTTATGAACTAGTTATAAATCACAAAATATGAACCAAACCATTACACGCACCGACGTCCGTTCGGTTGATAGTACTAAAACATGGTAATCGGGATGACTTGTGTAAATTCTCATGAAATGTATCATGTCATTCACGTGGTAATGAAACTTTGATCATAGAAAACTTTTTTTTCCACAATTTTCAGTTATCACCTAATACTACATTTTTAAATGGTGACGCAATGGAATGAATTTTATGAAAAAATGAGATTCATTTGAAGGACAACAAGCAATAAAAACCAATAAATATTGTCCAGAGAATTTCTAATTAAATTTACACTTACTTTTCATTACCATTCGCATTATTTATTACCGACCACCAAACCGGCAGCGAGGGTAGTGTAGGTGCAAAGAAAAATCCTAGGAGGTACAAATCTAATATTTGATGATTAGCTTTATAGTTCATCAAACCATTTTCAACTTTTCATAAAATGATGAATAACCTCATTAAGAACACAACAAAACTGCCAATTTGAAATTTCTAGGGGTTTATATGCATCATATGCATCCATAGTAATGAACTAAATATAACTTTGAATTATAAATACCACAAATTGATCAATCACATTGAAGCAGTTCAGGGTTTAAAATAAACTTACATTTGTCGCAGAAGCTCTCAAAACAGCACTTGCTGGATATGACCGCATCTTGCATAACTTTTTTGCAGAGTGGACAATGGAGTTCTGGTGGAAGATTTCGATTAGAACCCGAAGAAGATATACCTTCCATTTCCTTGTCAAAGACATCCCTGTGTCAAATTTCCACGTCAGCTCAACAATCTGTGTTCTAATTGTAAAACAATTGTGAACTAAAAAGTAAACATACTCATTAGGCTTCACAACAACCGCAGAGCCAGTCGGAAGTGTGTACGGGCCATCTTTTGTAGACAAAAGCATCGACTTTGGAATACCAGTAGGAAGTATCACTTTCTTAATGTCATAATTCGGGTCTCCATTTGTTGGGCAGTGTTTAATATAATGACCTGAATGAGAATCACAAAAACAATAGAGTATTACCAACAATGTCGAATACAGCCATAATTATGATTAGACTTGTGCAATGGGCGGTTACGGGCCGGGTCTTAAAAACAAACAGGTTTTAAACAGGGGACTATTTTATGGTCCGTTTTAAGCCCGCTCCGTATATAGTAAAAGCTAACCCTTTAAAATCCGGACCATTTAAGGCCAATCCGTTAAAAGCCCATCTAATAAAGGGCAGGGCCCGGAGGCCTGATGGGCCCGGGGCCCATTGCACACCTCTAATTATGATAAGTATAAGTGTCACATGATTTGTTAATCTCCTCGGGAATCGAGAAAAGCAAATTATAGTCGGTATTGGGCTATTCTTGGAAAACTTGAGCGAATAACGAATTTGAATAGCGAATTAGCAAGCAATTGATAGGTATAAACAGACGACCACTCACCAGGAATATTACACCTACGACAGACATAGCTTACTGGAGGTGTTTTCCTACTTCTTCCAAAACCTCGCCCTAAGTCATGACGAGTGTGACTATTGCAAAAGATCAAAGAAGATGTTTCGACCAATTTTTTGATCTTTTCATCCTCGTCATCTTTATCGATGGAAACTAGATTAAGTAGTGATGTCATCTCAGGATCGGAATTGTGACCTGTATTATACTGTAAAGAATTGTTATCTGTACAAAAAGCGTGTTTTGGTGATAGAAAAAATTGTACAGAAAACATTAAAAAAAGTAAAGAAAGAGTAATTTGGTGATAGAAAAAATTGAACAGCAAAATCGTTTCCTGTATTATACTGTTAAGAATTGTCATCTGTACAAAAAGCATGAATTTCTTTACTTTTTTTATTACTGTGTGAAAATCTCAAAATCTAATAAAGCCTACGATTATGCCTAACAAAACAAGATCATGTGGAAAACGATTCACAATTTTTATTAGTATGTGACAGGGTCGTCTCCGACATTTTAGAGGCCACGAGCAGAAAGTAAATATATGGGCCCTCTAAAAATGAATATGTGCCATAATATAAATGAATAAAATTAATCACCCACAACAACAAATTTTCAATCAAGAATAAAAAACAGAGTTAACAACCTGATATGAAGCAATTAAAATTTATACAAATTTATCAATAATATTACTTTTAATAGCCTTACTATTATTTTTTCAATGATAAATTTATAAAAATAATTTAACCAACAAACAATTTCCCCAAACAATTATTTTTAATTTAAACCAACAAGCATTACAACCTTTTTCATCCATTATACCCCCAATTCCCAAACAATTTGGCATGAAACAATTTCCCACAAATAATTTTTGAATTGGCATGAAATTAACTTTGTCCAAACAATTTCTCCGTTTCACTGTACCCTCAATTCCCAAACAATTTGGCATGAAACAACTTTCCCCCAAAATAATATCTGAATTTGGCATGAAATATATTTTCCCCAAATAATTTCACCATTTCATGAAACAATTTCGCATGAAATTTACCCAAACATTTTCTGAATTTCGTTGTACCTAGTACCCCTCATCAATCTCGCATGAAACAATTTCCCCATCAATTTCCCATCTCAAAATTCAGTAATTTTACAAACAAGAAAAAAAAGTAAGATAAAATCATAGAGAAGAGAAGAACAGTACCGTTACTAGTTTACAAGTTATGGCTATTTCTTAAGTTCTTCTCAATGATAGAAAAAATAAAGTAAATTAGAGAAATATAATTTTGGAGAAGATGAGTATTTTTCAGAGGATGAACGTCAATAGTAGAAAAAAAAAGGAAATAAATTTAATTTGGGAAGTTGTACAGTTTTTCAATGGGAATTGGAGGTAAATTGGAGCGTGTATTCTGATTTTCATGTACAGTAATGAACTAATGATAGCATTATTAGCATATTAGCGGTAGATTAGCATTGGGAACCAAGAATTGGAATTGAAAACTTAGAATTCAATTTTGAATTTCTAAATTGTGAATTTCAAATTCAAATTTATTGCTTGGAAATTTTAGAATTTTCAATTCTATAATTACAAATCCTAAAATTTGTTTGGAAACATTGAGATTTTCAATTCTATAATTACAAATCCTAAAATTTATTATTTGTTGAGCTGAGCAAATGCTTCTGCGATAAGCTTTATGACGTAACTTTGGATGAACCGAATAGAAAATGCAATCTTTTGAACAATTTCAAGGATCCCTTTACAGAAACAAGATGTATAAAAGCAAGAGCGACTAATCGCGCGTCAACGACAATTGTATATAAGCGATAGAGAAATAGAAAGTAAAAGATGGAGCATACCTGAAAAGCAAGCACGAAAAGCTTTTGAGCGATGAACACCAACAACAACGGTGGATCGAGGAGGGACAGCAACGATTGAGAGAACACAGCAATTAAAGAGAGAGAAACTAAAAGATGAAAATAGGGTTTTAGAAAGTGGGAGAGGCAGATTGAATTTTAAATCACAGGTCATGGGCTTTCATTTTACGCTCCGCTATTTTAAAGAGGATTGACCAAATTTTAGAATTGACTTTTATGACTTCCCAAACAAGTAATAATAACCAGATCAGCAAGCTTACTTTGATAAACCAAGCAAAAAGGTTGGAGTTAGGCGGTTTCTTTTAATCTCCACCTTCCGTCTTTTTTAAAATTTTACCGTTAGTTTCTTTCCCGTTAATTAAATTTTAACCTTTAAATTATATTTTAGCTTTTTTTAGTTTTTTTAATTAAATTAATTTAGGTCGGTCCAAATTAAGACCGTCTCACCATGAGGCGGTTTTAATTAAGAATTTGTCAATTTTAAATTAATTTTAAAAATTTGCCTCAGGGCACATGATCAGGGGCCCAATAATAAATCTACCCCTACCTAGAATTAAGGAATGGAAAATCTAATCACATAAAGAAATATTTTCCTTATTATATGCACCTTCTTTTATTTTTTATTTGCACCTCCCAAGAACACTTTTACACGCCCTAATGTATTAATTCAATCGTTAATATTTCTAATTATACACATTAAAAAATTATAGAAACTAAAAATCAATAAGATTCACATTGAACGATTCTAACAAGATCCCACATGATTATATTTCAGCCTATAGATTAACGACAATATGAAATTAAATGACATTGATAAATAGTGTTAAATTGTCTTGAATGCGATTAAAAAAAAAAAGGAAGTACTACCAAATTCATCATCCCTTTCTGAAGCTCCATACTGGAATAAAAATTAATGAAAAATGTAAGTCATACTACTATAATAATACTGCAACAATCATATACTTGTATAAGATACATTTGATCTTGACGAATCCATATGTATGGCGATGCTTCTTACCCTTTGGCACCAAAAAACATCTTGATTGTCTGAAATTGCAGAAAATAGATGCTGTTCAATTAAATTCTCTTAAAATTTCATACAGAAAAACAACCAAACACAATTAATAAAGTTAGAGTTTCTCTGTGTATATTACAAGTCTCACTTAAAGCTAACATTGGGTTATTCCATCTCAACAACTATATTTTATTGTCCCGATGATATTAAGTGGCTCCTATTTAAAGTGAGATTTAGCTTTAGGGGATCGAATATATGCAACGTTACCATTGTACACTTGATAATAACCGATAATAGTGAAGTTGTTTCCGATTAATAGTAGTAATTATCATTTACAAATATACGTAAATAAAAAGCACACACAATTTCTGCAAATCTTGATAAAAAAGTACATATTATACTCTCTCTTATTCTCCCTGAGTGTTCCGTTTGACTTTTCACCATTTTTTAGGTGGTCAAATGGGACCACATGTGTAGGAGAAAAGAGTAGAGTTTTTAAATTTTTATAGGCGTAAAGTGGAGTTAGTAAGTGTAAAGGTGTAAAAAAGTTAAGTTTAATAAAAATAAATTAGTAAAGTTAACATATGCAAAATAAAAATGAGACATTTAGAGAGACTTCAACCAATAAAAAAATAAGACACTTATTGAATGGAAGAGACTACTATAGTAGTTATTACTCTCCTCAATTAAGAGCAATTATTATTAATTTCAATCAAGATGTCAAAATACATTCAAGTGAGAATTTGTTGGATTCATTTTCAATGTAAATTTTATTTATATTAATTTACTTATAATATTTGAGGATGCACAATCATAAAACAACTAAAAAGATTTGAAAATTTTCATGTGGCATCCTTACAAAAATTAACCATATGAAATAATGAAAATATTTAATTGCTATATTTATTAAACTAAATATGATATATCATCATACCAATGTCCCGCTTAGAATTAGGGTCTGGGTGGAATAATCAAATTAGTTAATTAAAGTTATTTTACGGCATAAATCACATAATTAACTAAAAGTATTGGAAAATCATTCGATTTGCCACATGAAATCATCAAATTGTTAAATTACAATATTTATTGAACTAAGTATCATACAATTAACTAAAAGATTTCTTACAAAGATTTGCCACTTAGAATGATCAAAATGGTTTATGGCTATATTTATTAAACTAAAATTGATTTTATTCTATCATATAACATAAATTATTATGTTTTAAAAGTCAAACACTACTAGAAAAAAGAAAAATTAATATATAATAATAATAATAATAATAATAATAATAATAATAATGACTCTGTACATTGCACGAGATTATATATTAAGTAAAGATATTTAAAATTAAATTAGTATACTGGATAAAGTATAAAAATCGGAAAAAATAGTCCATAATTTAATGGGCTTTCAATCTCCCTGCCTAACCTTAAAAGATTGTAAAGGAAATCCTTTAAAACTTTAGTTTTGTCACACAAATTGAGTTTGCAAATTATTCAAAAAATAATTTAACAGGAAATTACTGTTTGCAAATCCTGAAAAAAAAAACAGATTAATTAATTTCTTTTTGAATTTAACCACAAATATAACATCCAACATACAAACCAAACCACAAAAATGTACAAAGCATCAATTACAAATCGAAATTCGCAAAACTTGATTAGTTTGAACGTTGGTAATGATGAGTTCATAATCAGTACCTCTCCTTCCTATACGACTACTTTTTTTCGAAGAATTTCATATTTTATACTTGCAATTGTTATAAAATGTCCATTAAAAGAAATCAATTTATAATCTTTTGCACTTTTGAACTTATAATACACCGCAATTAATTTTAAAATTTTGATGTTTTCTTTCTAACAAAATAAAATATAATAATGAATCAATTATAAATAAATAATAGTCCCTCAACCTAATCTTTGTAACGAATAGTCTCACCGTGGCACGTGCTTTATACTTGGATTATAAGAATATTATGTTTACAAAAAATCATCCGGTTTGGCAATGTTGCAGAAAATTTTACCAATTTTTTAAAAATTTTCTCTATTATAAACGTGTTATCAAGTATCTGATTAAATTTTTTGTGGGGCATGACCCGACCAATAACTTATAATTTTTTTCACAAATTGTTGTGAGAGACGGTCTCACCGAGACACACACACACACACATATATATATATATAGGCTAAATAGCCTAATTATTGCAAACTAGAGAAAATAAGAATGTAGACTTTGAGAGACGGTCTCTCAATTACCTGCTTTTTTTTTTGTTTCTTAAGCCGCCATTTAAGACGTGGGTTCGGGTTTCTTTGAACAGGCCTATATCCTATTCTACCCATTAGTCCAATTTATTTTTTGCACTATTTTCTTAACGCTCTTAATTTATTCTTAATTTATAAGTTAAAGATCTTGTTTGATTTGTCTTAATATAAAAATTATAGTATCAATTTATTATAATTTTTAATTAAGAATAATTAGAGATATTAAAGATTAAAATATTACTCGTTAGGTGTGAAAATCTAAATGAAACTAATGGAAATGCAATTGATTCCGAGTAAGAGGACCAAAACTGACAATGGAGTGTTTGCCAAATTAGTTTATCGAGCAATTTTAGCTTATTTTAATATAAATAAAGGGTTTGGTGGTCAAACCAGCTAATGTTAAGTGTTTGGTGAATTAGCAAGTTGAAACAGTTTAGTGATACGAATAGGTTGTTTTTGAACAAGCTGTTTGTAGCAGCAGATTCAAAATCAGTTGGTCAAACCAGTTAATAAAATCAGCTAGCAGCCACCGGCTATTAGCTATCAGCTGTTTGCACAACATCCACAAAAACCGCAAATGTGAAAAGTTATTAAAAGGATTTTAGCGATGTGATTGAACATGCGTAATTTGTGAAGAAAAAAAAGTTAAGATTAAAAGGCAGTTTAAAGTTTAAATTTTAAATTTTTTCTAATTACAAAGTTTTAAGTATGAGAAATTTATTTTCGGTTATAATTTCCAAAGAAAAATATCTAAGAGTAACGTCAATTTTACCAAAATGCATCTTATAAACAAATTGACTTATTAATTTCTTGAAATTAATTGTTTTATTTAAAAGTTTATTTTACTAAGAATTTAATTAGTGTATAATCATAATTTATAAATATAATTATTTTTGGTAAAATTCAACACTATTAAATTAATATTTTCTTTATTTCATATTATTGATTGTTTGTTCACTTTACTTATTACATGTTCATATTTTGGGTATTAATATCTCTAAACACATATCATTAAATTTTTTGAAAATTATATAAATTTTTTTTTATATTAAAAATAATTTAACAAAATCTAATATTAATATATTTTATCTTCAATAAATTAATGTATAAAACAGGACATAATAGGAAAGATCTACAAGTTCTACGTTCAATACACTCGTTTATTGACAAAAAATTGGGTTGTTTGGCTCATGGTTGTGCATGTTAGTTTTTAATTTTGGTCTTTTATGGGTTGAAAGTGTTGATTGTAAGCAAGTTAAATAAGTTAACTATTTAGAAAAATATTTGTTAAAATCAAATATTGAATATTAACTGTTATTAGAAGAAACATTGATCAATAAGCCTAAAACCATTGAAATAGGAGGTATTTTTTTGGACAATTTTAATTTATTTTGGCACAAATAAAGTGCTGGTGGTCAAATCATTTAGTGCTCGTGTTTGGTAAATCAGTTGATTGAAATAACTTGTTATGTATCAATTAATTTTGAATAAGATGTTCCAAGCAACGGGTTTAAAATTAGGTAGTTATGTATGTCATTCGCATTAGCTACCAAGAATAATTTACTTGATGCTTTTTTGGATTTTTACCAACTAAAAAAATTAAAAACCAACCAAAAAGTTATTATCTTTGAATTTGTTTGGGAAAAATTACTTAGAATAATCAAACATTTTACTGATTTTCCTACAATAATCTCAACTTTTGATTAACCATGAATAATCTCAACTATAAGGGATGCTTGCTAAGAATGCAACAAGGTAACCTCTTACCTATATAATAAACATTTTGCTTAAAAAATTAAAAAACTAAATACAAAATTAAATTATAAAAAAATCGAAAAATATTTTAAAAAATTTTAAAAAATTACAAATCGAGTAAGTTTATTTTTTGATTTTAACTTCTAATTTTTTATATTTTTGATTTTTAATTTTATTTTTCTTTTTCGTGTGGCAATTTAACTTATAAAAATCGATCACCATTTGAGTATCAATATTCTGGGGTAAGTAATCCTAATATTCGAATTATTCACAATTAATCAAAAGTTAGAATTATTGTAAGAAAATCAATAAAAGGTTGAATTTAGGTAAATTTTCCTTTTTTTTTTTTTGTTTAATTGATTTTGCCTTTACAGATTTAGCAAATTCATAAATTGGGTCAAAAAAATTTTAAAAAATTACAAAAGAAATCTATTTTTTGTTTTTAATTTCTAGTTTTTAATATTTTTGATTTTTAGGTAAATTTTCCTTTTCTTTTTTTGCTGTTTTTTTGTTTGATTAATTTTGCCTTTTTGGTTAGTGAAACAAATTTAGCAAATTCATAAATTTCAAAATATATAAATACTTTTATAGCTTTCGTTATCCCATATTGTTGGAATGAAATTATTGACATAGTGGAGTTGTAAACTGGATTTTGAACATTGTAATTTCTCATGGTACAAGTCAGACAGAATTTCACTGATAACAAAATCTGGGACAAAACCTCTATACTATCCTAAATCTACCCATTAATCTGTATAACTGCGGGGAGACCGGGAGAGAGAGGGAACATTCAGTTGGGAAGATAACACCCTTGCCTATGTAATGTTATACATCAGTCAATAACAACGACGATACAATAACCACATACGCCAGAAAAAAGAATATGACTAACTGGATAAAGAACTTCGGGTTTTCTCTCATGTTCGGTGCTGTAACCGCCCTGCCAAGAAAAACTTTCGTTTTGTTATCACAACACAAACAATTGGTTTATGAAATTTCTCACTAAGAAGTGAAAGATGATTTACCTTGCTACACGCTGCGAAAGTCTATGGAACGGCAAGCTCTGGATAAAGACAATCCCTGGCCCCGTAAGAACAGCAGTTACTAGGTTATCCGCCTGCAATATCACAACCACCGTGGCTATCCATCAGTAAACTTATCATGCTATGAAAAATCAAGACTATCCGCCTATAATTTCACAATAATAGTTCCTAAATCTACGCCTCATACTTTAGGTAGATTTTAGCAAATACATGCAAGCCATTTTCTCATACAAAACACAAAAAAATATTAGCAGTAATTCCCAGTAGACGATAATGAACATAATAACATGACGTGAGTAAAAGAGCATTAGAAAACCAAAACACGTTAGACGTAATCCAGATTCCAGAACATCCAAGCTAAACCAGAAAATACAGAAGTCACTAACCCCAAAGACACCCCTTCTCATCGGACCATTATATTTGATATCAACATTGATGCTGTTTGTCACGGCAACAATGCAAGCAGCATCAACGGCAAGCACTTCCCCGACCTCCAGGTTTTTCTGCACAACTGTAGAGAAGAGATTGGTGAAGCAATGCTACAAAGTAAACCTAACTCATTAAGCAAAAAATCCAAGTGCTTCTTAGGACTGGGAATGGATATCGATATAATAGCAAAAATAAGTCAACAATTGTTAAAATTCATGTACTAAATAAACAGATAGAAGACCATTTAAATCCTCTCATGAACTGGCATAGCTATATGAAGATGATGAGAAGAGGATGGTGACTTTCCTTAATTGATAACTAAAAAACAGGAATAAAGGATAATTATCAAGCTTTTGCAAGGGGTTCAATGACAGAAAAGTATAGATGATCCAATTTCCTCACATTTTCTTCTCCCCCTACTCTCCTCTAACTATGAAACTCTCTTCTGTCTTTTACTTCAACTCATTTCCGGCTTCTTCATCAACCCTCATCACTCGTTATACATTACCACCACATAAATACCATCCCCTATCTGGATTATAATGTCAAATCATAACCATCCAAAACAAATTGTATATGCCAATATGCCAAATCCATGATGATTCAAAAGACCTACAAACCAGTTATCATCACCTGCCCCCAAAATTATCAACTCATAGTTTAGTATCGATGAAGGAGACACGAGTACAGTCACAATATACAATCTATATCAAAGAGAAACCAAGCAACTACTCTCCGTCCTATTCAATTAGCACCTCTTGAATGATGTGTAAATTCTAATTAGTAATTGTGAATGAGACAGATAACAAGTGGGTTGAAGAAAAATGAGTGAATGAGACTAACAAATAGAATGAATATGAGGATGAGACTAAAAGAGAATTGTGATAATCATTACCAAACGAGAAAAGTGTGCAAAGTGGGACATTACTATATAGGATTTGGGAGCAAATTAAAGGAGATAAAGAAGGTATCCATTAGTTTCGCTCAACTATAGGATGAAGTTATATGTTGCACTTCACATTGTGAGTTAGGAATTATATTAACATCCACAGTCGATAGCTCTATATCCTCTCTTAACTCCTTATTCCATGAATGAAAGTGGATGTCAACTAGATTAGTAGGTACGCCATAATGCTTGAGATAGGGGTAAGGATTTTAGTGACCTGGGATTAAATCTTACGTACAACACTGCTTTTGTAGTCCTCTATACACCCCAAAAAAATGAGAGAGAGAGAGCAAGAGGATGGGAGAATTGGATGTATGTCGACTGTAGACTCAATGCAGTTATAACAAAGAGGCTATATCGAATTGACCTTTAACATGAAACATCACAACTAACTAATGCATCATGATACGAAAAAGTATAAAGAGCCCTTCTGATTCAATCCAATGTAGTCCAAAGACTGAGCATACGAATGTTTCCGCATTTATAAATACGGTAAAAGCCAATACTTGGACAACAAATCATGGCAACTCAAGTCCGAGGATACAGCATGCTTATATTTGATAAATGAAATATTTCAAATGTAACAAAATAAAAAGACGAATCAAATATGCAAAGAGGTACAATAACTTTTATCTGATAAATATAGGAAATTCATGCAACACAATACTATAGTCATAGTTACTACTATAGTACTATTGTAAAGTCGACGACAAGATGAGCAAATTAAGTCTTGTCATGAAGCGGATAGAATCAAGGTAATAACTAATAATAATACCCTACTTAATAAGCCTACTAGTTTTTAGTCTAAATATCATTTTATTTGTCTTTAAACAAAATATCAAAAAATTAGATTGCGTGCAAGTAATTCTATAACCAAAATTTCTAGGGCCTCTGCGCAATACTTCTGGAATGATAAAAAAAAAACAAGCCAACGATCAGCAGCATCCTAGAACCAACAAAAGCTCCAAGCTATACATTATCTAAGACATATTGGGTGATTGAGTGAGTGCATATGTACACTACCTAACATTACGTTGTTTAAAAATAAAAGTGATAAAAAAGAGGCAACCACTGGAACCACAAATTACGGAGAACACATACCAGATCCACTCCCGATAATGAATGCAAGTCCTTGTCCAGTCAGATTCTGCCGCAAAAAAGCCTTCAGAAGCAAAAATATATATCAGATATAAATAAATTAGAGAACAAATCAAATGCTTTCAGAAATTTTCAGTTACTGCTGAGAAAAACTAAGTGATGCAAATTGCAAAGAACAAACCTCTGCACCAACAACAGCATTACGTGCCCTCTGATCAGTAGTTGTATTAGTAACTTTGACATCATTTACGGAGCACAAAAATGCATCTGGCTACAAACAATCATGAAAGTGCGCACAGTAATCAGAACAATCATGTGACAAGGAATTAAATGATACTTGAATGCATCCACTAAACAGACAGAATGCAAGAACTAGAGAAGAAACATCAGATCTACCTGGCATCGAAGTTCTCCACCAAACACTGCGAGATCAATCTGTAACACAAAGAAGTATACAATTCCATAAGCAACAAAAGTTGCAGATTCTTCCAAATAAAAGAAAGAAGAAACAAAATATCATAATCTAGTTGACCGACCGGTAGAATTCTAGCTAGTGAAGGAGCAGCAACTCCAACAAACCCATCACTTGAGCCAGAATTGAGAAGAACAATGCTAGTCACAGTCTTCCCAAATATCCACTGCCATATTCCGACTTCTTGTTCAGGGATATAAACATTGTCCATTTGAATGGATCCAGAAGTATAGCACATAGACCCTGCAAACTACAAACATTATTTTCCAAACAACTTCTACTGGAAGAATATATTATCTAGCTCTAGGTCTAAAAGTAAAAAAATCTAAACAAGTAACGTAGATTTCTTGTTTGTAATGTGAGTCAAAAGTGGTAAATGTTTTCTACAGGTACCAGTAACATGCAAACTACTTTATTATAACAAACTAGCCATGATGCAAAGTATACATTAACCATAGGTTGCCTGAACAAATTTTATCATGTTTCAGCTTAATTTAACACAAAAAAAGTTAAAAGTAAGAGGTAAACCCCTATCAGCATCGAATTGATCTTTCCACCAATCCTTAAATTCAACTTGCACAGTACCCAAGCCAAAAAACATCATACATAGCGAAACAGATCAGGTGTAATTGAAGCATAGATTAGCGACTCTCTGAACAAGAATGCCAATATGCTCATTTTTAGAAGACCACAAACAGAATTCAACAGTATAAATCCTAATCATAGTAGCCAAGAAAGAATAGCAAATGCTGAACACAGGGAAAATTTGAGTTTGCAAACTATGCAAGTAATCAAGAAAGATGGAAGAGAAATACCAGGCCTTGCAATAACCTTCTCTTGTGGCTTCAGCATAATCTGATCATGAATAAACCATTATAAAGAGTCATAATTTAGCCTTGTAAAAAAAAGGGAGGAAGTAGTAGATGCTAAATAAGAAGGTGAATCTGGTGACACCTGAACTATCTGAGCTTCTCCACCCAGAATCTGGAAAGGTGTGACAGCTTCTTGGGGGCTCTGTATGATGTAGCATATTGTTAAGCAATGAATTATAAACAAACAGCAGCACATATAAGCCTAACTAGGTTCATTTAAATCAAGAAAGTAAATCCAAAAAAAATTCTGACCTAGAAATCAGGCATGTAGAATTGCAAAAATGAACTGTGTGTAATCACAACAGACCAGAGGAAACAAAAATAGCCAATAGCAATCAACAAAGTCATGAGTGACCGAACAAAAATGCTTATTACTCCATAAACTTAACAATAAGATCCAAAGAAGCTGCACCCGTCAAACTGGGAAGAAAAATGGTTATAACGGGTGTTTTCATAGACTATTGAAACAATCCCCACCGGACATGATTAAAACATAACACATATACTGCTTAAGGAAAATTTATAACTATATTAGATGTTCTCTTGTATATGGGGTTAGCAGTTGGGATTTTTGCTAAGTGTGCAAACTTAAATTCGTTTTTAAAAATTTCTATAACTAGCTTTAACTTATGGATTGCATTTTAACATCAATAAATCAAGAGATCCAATATCAATGCTTGAACTAAGATATCATGCACCTGCACAAATATAGCCCTCTTTAAACATCAACAAACAAAAAAACGTACATGGCTAAATCTGATATATCAAGCTGCCAACATGTATATTGCTATTGGAAAGATAGCTCTCCTTGATAATTCCATGACAAACCAAATATTATCATAAGCATCAGATGCATCCTCTCAAGGCCCCAAGTCAGATAGTCCACAACCTGGAGTCAAAAACTATGATTCCACATCGAGATCCAAACTGGAACCTGGCACCCAAACTACTCCTAGCAGCCCAAGTCAATTCCACAATATTCCAACAATTGCTCAGTTAGCACTATTTATGTGCCGTTCTCAATTATGGAAATTGCATATAATATTTACTATCATGATTCAATCTGAAATAACCTCTTTGTTTTTACAATGGTAAGGTTCAATTCATAAATCCTACCCCAAATCTCGCCTTATGTTTTCATAGATTTGGCCTACGAACCAAACCGAGTCAAGTTAAAACTTAATAGATATTAATTTATGAACTAACAAAAGCACTATCGCTGTTAATTATCTTATTATCAATTTGCCAATCAATCTCTACCACCGGCCCACCACTACTGTCATTTACACCGAAATTAGGCCTCCCAACATACTACTCCCATTTGCAGATGTAGAAGTGCCAAATCTCCTAGTCATGGAGATAAGTTTGATCACTATCGTCGCACATGCCATGTTTTGCACATTGGAGAAAGAAGATGTGGGTGTGTTGGGTTGTGAAGAATTAAGGTTTAGATCACTTCTCAATGTGAAGCAAATGGGATGCTTTGGGCAGAACAAGTGAGGCTTTGATCAAGAAAAGAAGAGGCTTCACTATGGTTGTTGGACCATGCCTTGAACGAGGCAAGGCATAGGAGAGGATTGCCTCGAACAAGGCATAAGACTGCAGAAGGCAGTGAACGGTCAGGAGCAGCTGCTTGTTCGAGCACCCCTTGGGCTCGTTCGAGCAGCATAGTCAGCAGCAGATAGTGAATGTCTGATCAAGGCGCTCGTTCGAGCTGTGGGGCTTGCTCGCTCGAGCAGCAGTTTAGAAGGCCAACAGTTCATTTTTTCGTTTTGATGTTTTCTTGGGCTGCAATGAAGTCTACGAGTTATTGCTGATTCTAGAAGGTTCTAAGCTAGAATAAAAACTAAAAGGGCTAATTCACAGAGAGGAGGCTAGGGTGAATACCAAAAGAGTTTCTCTACTTCTTTACATTAGTATTGAGGGTGATCTCCATTGTAAGGTGATCTTTGTCTTGATAGCTTGTTCTCAAGATTGAGGTTTATTCATTAGTGTATCGTTGCATTAATGTATTGTTTGAGGGGAGGTACCAAGATACCTCATTATATTGTATTGTGTTTTGTCTCCATTGATATTTGTTCTGTTTTTTCTTTGTTGTTTATTTTTGTTCTTGTTCTTGTTCTTGTTCTCCACTAGTGTGAGGCCTTAACACTTTCATTTCAGCACACAAATCAAACCTAATCAGCCAATATTTTCACCATTATCCTGAATCCTCATTTCCAAACAATCAAATCAAAACATCAAACAATTCCCAACCAAAACCCTAACTCAGTAAAAGCATTAGATATTAAAATCAGTGAAGAATATAGGAAGATAGTAAGAGAATTACCTGGTAAACATAAGGTTGAAAAGGACTATTGAAAAATGGAGCAGCCATAACCGAACACAATTCAATTCACTCTTCGCCAAACCCAAAATTCTTCCCCCAAAAAATCTAAGTGATCAAAAGAAATGAACTGAAAAAAACAAAATTCACGCCGAAAACATTGAATATTGATGAATGTGAAGTGTAATGATTTCTTTGTTTTCGATGATCAGATCCGAGGATAATTGTTTCTTGAAATCTGCCGCCGATTTGCTGAAATTGTTGATGATTTAATTAATTTGTTTTTTTTTTTTTAATTTCTGAATATGGAAAAGGAAATCTTTAGGAGAGTAATGAAGAGGAACAGGTAAGTTTAGTACTCTGGTATGTGATTTTACTGTTTAGCCCTTTGATTATGTCTTATGGTCGTTGAAGAGTGAAGGGTCTTATTGTCAATTAGGTTTGGATGATGAGATGTCAATGAGTTGGCAAAATATGATTGGTTGAATATGTTTGACCCTACGTGTTAGCAGTCTGTATTGCTTTGACAGAGTTTTCACTTACAAACGATGTCGTTGGAGGAATGTTTGGACTTTGGTACCAAAATGGGCCTGGCTGAATGTGGAGTAACATTTATCAATATGTCTCCTGAAAGACCGTTTCTTGGAGAAATGTCTTTCACATTCAACCTATTAAAACATAATTTTTATTTTTTACTCTATATTTTTTTATGGGCTGAAATTTATGGACACCAACACACTATTGTGATTGTGACCCAATGGACAAGCAACGGAAGAAATTAAAAAGGAGTTATTATTGTGAAACTGCTATAAAATAAGAAATTTATTTGCTAAAAATTTATTTTATTGGGCTATTTAACTCATGTATAAGGCGCATCAAATAATGAAATTGCCTCATACAAGAATTTGTGATTAAGTAGAACTTTTGAAATAGCAAGTCTTGTATAAGATTATCTTACCATAAGGCGAGCCTATATAATTAGTCAATTTCTCTAACTGATCACTTTAAGACGGTAAATGATCACTTAAATGTTAAAAGTGACCATTTTAAGACTATAAAAAGTTATTATTTTATACTATGAGTGATTACTTTAAGATAATAAATATACAAGACAACCAATAAAGATGATCTTCTTGTGAGACTTGAAATATATAAACTTTTCTTGATACAAAATTTAAAAAATAAACACTTTTAAAAATATTTTTTTATTTTTGTTCGAGTCTCTAGTCAAATTCTAAAAACAAATAAGAGAAAAGTTGGTCATAAGTTTTAAAGCTCTGTTCATTATTGCTAACAACGAATAAAAATTAAATTTCGTTAAGAGAAAAAAATGAAAAAAAAAAACAAAAAAAATTATTATGTATTTACTTGTTCACTCTTATTAATCGGTGAACAATTCTGTTTTAAAGTAAATCATTAATCCACTTATTTACTACCAATTAAATATGACCTTTTAGGAGGCATAGTATATGAAGTGAGTCCAATTTAAGTCGAGGTTTATGAGGATATCAATTACATGAGAGTTGACTACCAAAATAGACATCTAAGAGAATAGTGATAATTTTAGCTTATTTTGATACAATTAGAGGATTGAATGGTGAAACTTGCTAATGCTAATGTTTGATAAGTTAGCTGGTTGAAACAGTTTATTGTTATGAATAAACTGTTTTTAAATAAGCTGCTTATAGCAGCGGGTTTAAAATTAACTGGTCAAACCAGTTAGTAAAATTAATTGGTCAAATTAACCACTAAAATCAGCTATCAACTACCAGCTATTAGCCATTTGCCAAACACCCTGAATCATTCAACCTAAAGGTTCATATGTCTCAAAAATACTCTTTACCCATATAGAGTCATCAAATCTAGGTGCGACATTAACTCATTTGCATAAGTACTAACTAATGCCCGGTATGTAGCAAATGACTTTTTATTGATTTTTTTAGTTCGCTTTTGTCTTTTGGACTTTTCGATTGGCGAAATAAATAAAAAAAAACATTTATAAACTATTTAAAGTCAAAACAAAAACACTATCATTAGTAGTTTTTTTTGCTTGTTTTTGGCTTTTATCCACAATATCTCCAGTAAATATCAAATTATCTAAACACTTTTATAACAACCGACTTAAACATTTAAATTATAAAGAGTTATTAATGTCCACTTACCAAACCGGTCAACACTCAACCCTACAAGTCTACAATCATTTATCAAAGTGGCAATTATTTTTTGTTTCATTCCTTTTGATGACATGGAAAGAGTTTCTAAAAGACTATTGCGAACAACAAATTGCTTGTTAAGGTCCGAAGGACGCTAGAAACCGTTATACAAATAATAAGCGGTTGGTGGCCAATTTTTGTATTTAAAAACAACAAATCCATTATAAATTTGATTTGGTGTAGGAGGGTTGAATAATATTACAGGTATAATTTGTTAACTACTAGCTAACCATGTGCTACATGTGCACTTGATAAGTGCCAGCACCGGCAATGTTCCAAATTGACCTAATATCGTATGTTATGGCTCAAGGCTAATAATCCTATCATTAACATTTTGATGATTCTATACACAAGCTCCCACATTCTTTCTTTTAATTTGGTACGGTTTAACAATTTAACTCATTAATTAACACATTTTGGTGAAGTCCGTCATATAGTCATCATCATTATCATATTCATTGTGTTTCACTAATAGAAAACTATAATTAGGGTATGGAGAGGGAAGGAAGGCAATAACTTATAACTATAAAGAAAATTGTGGCCAAAGAGTCCCTCAACTCGGTCATAGAATATTTAATATATCTTTTTTGAAATATCAACATAGGATAGGCTATATAGGAAAAATAACATATGTAATTTCACATTGAAAAATTAGAGATAGTTTGACTCACGTATAAGTTTGATGGACTACTCCTATAATCAGGTGAATTTAGGATGAAATTTTATCGGATTTATGTGCAGTAAACACTTCATTTGTGTGAGTATTTTAGAAAATAACTCATATATTATCTCACATCAAAAAAATTAGAAAAATATTAACTAATATATTAACTTGATTCTTTTGTGTGGGTCTTATTTGCATACAAGCTCAAAAATAAATTTATCAGGCTAAGAAAAAAAATACCTAAATAAATTTTAAATTCAAAATTTTCATTTAACATATTTTAAAGCTTCAGCCATCAGGTCTAATTCTATTAGTTAGTTGTAGTCATAACTTATATCCATATGATTGTTTATGAAGTTTTTGGCGGGGTTCAATCAAATAGAATGGTGTTAGTTTGTGAGTGTGGTGATTGGTGGGGGTTGCTATCGTGAGTAATGAGCATCCCATTTTATTGTTGGTGTTATTTAAAGTGAATTAAAAATTA
Organism: Amaranthus tricolor; assembly: GCF_026212465.1. Lineage (NCBI taxonomy): Eukaryota > Viridiplantae > Streptophyta > Magnoliopsida > Caryophyllales > Amaranthaceae > Amaranthus > Amaranthus tricolor. The sequence goes on from NC_080061.1 coordinate 3,284,921, forward strand.
GTACTATGATAGTAAAATTAATGATAATTTGTATTTTTTACGGTAATTTTTCTTATGTTGAAATTATAATTTACAGTTATTCTGTGATACTTCAGATTTAGCTTTAAAAGAGATTGATAGACTACTCATATCAACAAGATGCATCTTTTTTTCAAGGGAGCCCATTTACTGAAAACTTCACAATTAAGCGTGCTTGGTAGGAAGCAATCTTAGGATAACTAACCTTTTAGGAAGTTTTCGTGGTTGCGTACAAATTTAAAAGGATAAAGAATACCTTATTTGAATAACAAAAAAGGTCATAAGAGGTTTTGAAGGTAAAACATGAACACATTTTGTCAAGAATACAATATCTCATAAAGTGAAAAAATTTAAAGGTTTTAAACTCATTTTACTTCCTTTTCCCTTCAATTTTCTCTAAACAAATAAGGTATAGGCTCCTTCCATACCCTTCACCGTCTTTTCCCTTCCTTCTTTTTCTTTTCCTTCCTTTCTTTTCTCTACTTTACTTTTGCATGTGTTTAAAAATAATTTTTAAGCATCAAAAATCAATATTTCTAAATACACATTACACATCATAAAAATTATATAGTAAAAAACTATGTAAAAACTATGTATTAAAATTATATTAATAAGATCTCATATGACTATATTTTATTTTTAAAATATTATTCCAAAATTTTAATTTTCTCTCCTTAGTGAAAATTTCTAAAATGATCAAGTCTAAGAAAATTATATTACATCCAAAATACAGCGATTTACATATTTAGTTACAGCTTTATTATCCTAAATCCCATACAGCAAAACATTTTTCCCATATTAATTAATCACCTAAAGTTAGTGAATCTTGGATAGTTTTTTTATAATAAAATAAAATTAGACTTTGAATAAAAAATAAAAAAGAAAAATAGCATTACTCTTTATAGTAGGGGAGCCGTTAACCGCGGATTCTGGGTTTCTTCCCTCCTGAATTCCGCGTGTGGAATTTCTTTATTTCTCTTTTTTTTCCCATCATTTCTCCTCAAATTCTTCATTTTTCCTTAATTTCTGTATATTTTTCACATATTGAATTCAGTTTTACGCCTCCTCTGTTAACTTGATTATTGGCTGCTTACTCTGTTCTAAAATACCCCCTTTCTGTAAGTAATTAGGTTATTGTTTTTGTTATTGATTTTCAATTATTTTGTTAATTTGTGTAATAGAATTATCGTCATAATTATAATTCATAATTTTATTACTTCAATTCATGAGAGTAATTAGCGTCTTTTTTTTTGTGTGAAATCCATGGAATTAATTCTTTCTCCTTTGGGGCATGAAGAAAAAGTTTATTCTAATCTGGGTTTCCGCCAGGGGATAGAAGCATTTCAAATTTCTACAAAGTTATTTTTTTTTGGTGTTAGGAGTATAAATGAATACTGCATATATTGCATAATTTTCAGTTTGTTTTGATGAATTATGATCAATATACTGTTTTATATACTCATATGATCATATGTATATCTGTATGTATGGAAAGAAAGCTGTAGTGTAAATTATAATGATTGTATGCCAAATTACTTTGATAAAATCATCAAAATATGAAGATCATGATTTTGCAAACATTCAGGTCATATATGTGTTATCTTCTAGATACTTTGTTGTATTTTCACTGTATATAGATTGTATTAGAAGGGGAAGGTTGTGTTATTCGACCCTTTAAAACCTACCTAGGTCGGAGCCAATTAGTGATATTTCGGTCTGTTTGGTTAACGGTACTAATTAATGGTAATGAGAATGATTTATATAGTACATAAATTTCCATGATATGTAGATGTCATTTCCATGGTAATGAAAGTTTGATCGTAAAAAGAAATTTTTTGTTTATAATTTTTCATTATAACATAATACCACATGTTCAGATGGTAATGCATTGCAATGAATTTTGTGAAGAAAATGAAATTCTTAAAGGAGAATAAGCATGACCATTAAATTTTTCAAGATATATTAATTATACTAACTTTCCATTATCATTTCCATTATTTAGTACTGATTGCCAAACGGGCCGTTAGAGTATGAAATGTAATGTATTATTCTATAGATTGACTTATAGATTTATTTGTTAAGATTATTTTAAACATATATTGGTTTGTTTATCGATTATATGCATTTTCATTCCTGACAGGGAATTTGAGAGGTAAAGCACTAATAGGGGATGAGATGAATAAACCACTTAAACGTTTGATTGTACTGTTGATATACAAATCTGATTGGAGGAAACTGTTTATCAGTTTAGCCATTTTAACAATAATTGGTATTGTTCTTCAAATTAGTCTCCTTTCTTTTCCTCTTTCAACATGGCTTCACTCTCCATTAGTCAGAGTTTCAAATGCTAAGAACTTCAGTAACTCTTTACAATTACGTTTGAGACACGAAAAATACTGGCCATTGCACCAAATCTCTGCACCTGTTCCCTTGAATTCTTCAAGTGGACTAATCAAGGGAGTATACACAGTGGAGCGGAAGAGAAGAAGAAGGAGAAAGCACGAAGATGAGTTGCAAATTCTGGTTCCTCCTCCTACGCCTAAAACTCCACCAACATCCTTGCAGGTATTACCAGTTTTGAGCATCTACATGAAATTTGTTGATTGATAGAATGCTATCTTTATAAATTTGATAGACGGAAAATGCAATATTAATATGTCCGACTTTGCAACCTTTTTTTGTTTTGGTAGAGATATGTGTGGTCCTTACCACCTAATGAGGCACTTCGGTATGCTAAAGTGGAATTGAAGAATGCACCAGTAATTGCTAATGATTCTGAACTCTATGCTCCTATCTTTAAGAATGTCTCCATGTTCAAAAGGTAAATTCTTAGTTAGCATTTCGTAATCAGAGTTCTGTTGCCCTCTTTCCGCTCGTGTACTAATTGATTTCCTTGTATGGTATATGTGAAACTACTACTTATTGAGTTTTCAGAGTAGTTTCCTGACCTAACTAATGCTGATTATATGTAGTATCATTTAGTGATTGAAGTATAAGGGCGAGTCACCATCAAATGATTTACTAATCTCCTTATGAATCGCGAATAGAAAGACGAGAATTATGATCGGTTTTGGGCTATTTTAGGGTCTTTGAGCGAATCGCAAATTTAAACAGCGAATTAACTGGCGAATCATTACTCTGGGGCGAGTTTAGGGGGTGAGCCAGTTCTTTCTTAATCGAATCATGAGATAAAACTTAGCAAGTCTTGAGAAGCGAAAGTTATCTGCAGTTTATGTGATTCTCTGAAAAATTTAGGACTAACACAAGATTGAGCTATCTTTTCTCGTTTAGTTCATATAATGATGCCGTCTTCTGTTTATTAGTTTAAGAATTTGTTTTACTGACTTCTACTGCGGACAGAAAACCCGGAGTTAGTTTTAGTTAATTATTCTGGTAAATAAGCTTGGTTTGTGCATTTGTCAATAAATCAATTTTTGTATTTCTGCTTTGCCTTGGATATATTATCCTTGTTAAGCATAAGTGATTTTGAGAATCCTGCTATGGCGTCCTTTATGCTAATTTGTTTATGATTTGTACTCTATTTTGACTGTGCTACACTTACTGCAGGAGTTACGAATTGATGGAGCTCATTCTTAAAGTTTATGTTTATCCCGATGGACAGCCACCGATATTTCATCAACCACATCTTAGTGGAATTTATGCATCGGAGGGATGGTTTATGAAGTTGTTAGAAGGGAACAGGCAGTTTGTTACGAGGGATCCTGAAAAGGCTCATTTGTTCTATCTGCCATACAGTGCTCGTCAGCTTCAGCAAGCGCTTTATATACAGGGTTCACACGATTTGGCTCCTCTGTCTATTTTCATAAGAGACTATGTGAACTCATTGGCTGTTAAGTATCCTTTCTGGAACCGCACTCATGGATACGATCACTTTCTAGTGGCTTGTCATGATTGGGTAATTATTCGTTTACTAACTCTAAATTTTATTTTCACTATCAGTACTTTTGAAAAATTGTACTGTGGCATGGCTCTGAAATGTTCTGATGGCTAGTAAACAAGCCAACTGCGAAGTTGATGATTATGGGTGTGTTCAACATAACGTTGATGATTATTCGTTTTAGTGGTTTAATTAGGGTAGAACGCTGTGTTACAAAAAGCATTAGTGTTCGGCAAAGTGGGGAATTGAGTAGTGATTAGTGGGTTGGTAGTAGGGATGGTCATGGGTCCAGGACCCTATTGGATCCACCCGGACCTGCCCTTATGATTCTGGGTCTTATTTTCTGAGACCCATCGGATCTGGATCTAAAAACAATTGACGGGTGCGGGTTGAAGTCTGTGAAGTTAAAAGGTTTAACGTTTTAAAATCAAAGCTAGTGTTCCAATTGTGTTAATTATCATATCCTTACTCTTCAAGCTACCTCTCGTTATTCCCTTTTTTTGGCCTTCGATCATGCACCCTTCACACTACTACCTTATTTTGTTTCTTATCTAGTCTTTTCTATTTACTTAAGCTATTGTGTATTTATAGGGCCCTTATACATTAAAGGCACACAAGGAGCTAGTGCAGAATGCTATAAAAGTGGTCTGCAATGCTGATTTATCTGAAGGAATTTTTAAAGCTGGAAAAGATATATCCCTCGCGGAAACCACCATAAGAAGACCCAGGAGGCCTCTTCGGAACATTGGTGGTGGGATGAGGGTTTCAAAACGCCCAATCCTCGCTTTCTTTGCTGGAAACATGCATGGAAGAGTTCGCCCTTTGCTTCTCAAACATTGGCACGACAAAGATGAGTCTATGCGCATTTATGGACCTTTGCCTCGTAGTGTGTCTAAGCAGATGTCGTACATTCAGCACATGAAATCGAGCAAGTTCTGCATTTGTCCAATGGGGTATGAAGTCAACAGCCCGAGGATTGTTGAGGCCATATATTACGAATGTGTTCCTGTGATAATTGCGGACAATTTTGTGCCTCCGTTTGATGATGTGCTCGATTGGAGTGCGTTTTCTGTGACAGTGGCCGAGAAGGATATTCCCAAGTTAAAGGAAATTCTCGAGAGTATTCCTCTCAGACGATATCTAAAAATGCTCGAGAACCTGAAAATGCTTCAGAGACATTTCCTTTGGAATTTAAGACCATTTAAATATGATTTGTTCCACATGATCTTGCATTCAATATGGCTTAGCAGATTAAAACAGGTTTAAGTACTGGATTAGCAGAAGAGAGTGCGTTTTTCCAGTTTATTTAAAGCATGAAACATTGCTCATTTCAGAGAGAGGGGTGGAAGTCGGCCGGCTTACAAATATTTTCAACTTCTTTTGCTCATTTCGACGCTGCAATAAACTCAGAGCAATCTCGTGTATTTTGCACGTCCTGAGGAGCAGACAGCTTCTGTTTATTTGATTGTGCAGGTATATAGCATATCTCGGGCTTACAATCCAAAGCTTAAGCTTATAGTTGTAACCTTAGGATACATTATATACTCCGTTAATCAGTTCATCCAATTCCTAGGAAATTGAAATTCTCGTGATATATAGGTGCAAACAAACGATTTCTAAGTTCATGATGGTTCTTGCAGGAACAATTATCAGAAAAAATGTGTAGATCAGTTGAGAATACCGGGATTAAGAGTTGTATGGATGGCTGGCCACTCGACAAACATGTCTTTCAGCCAGGTTATACAGTATCATAGATTCATGAACACCAAAACGGGTAAACGGTAAATACTGCAATGCTTTGGTTACATACATCATAGAAGAGTGATACTTGTTCATACATTTTATACTGAAGAAAGGAGCACCTGTCCGCCTTTCCATATACACAACAATAAACCCTTTGTATGTAGACGACATAGATTTTTCCGGGTGAAGTTCTTAAATAGGTATAGGTGTGTATGTTCGGAGAAAAAACATTAGAAAAATGTAAATTCCCCCTTTGTACATTTAAACCACATACCATATGAAGTAAAATTTTCACTTAATGTAATGAAGGGAAACTTAATGTACAGCCCTACATGGTTATACTTATATTGTTACAACTTTGTGTTTGGTTCATATTGATGCGCACGATCTTCAATTTCAAACTTTATATGGCTTTCCTTGAAGACTAAATCTTATGTGCATGAGTTTGTAACAACGTCATATAATTGGCTTATCTCCCTGTGAATTGCAAATCAAAAAAGCAAATTATGGTCGATTTTGGATTTTTTTCAACAATTTTGACCGAATTCTGAATTCAAAAGGCGAATTAGTTGGCGAATTATGTTACACTGGTTCATAATCATACATTCTCTGTTGGTGCTTGCAAGGTTTGATGATTCTATAAAGTTCATTTTAATGTTATTGTATTCCATTATCTTATATTGATGTTCTATAGAAACATCTTAGAAACACAATCAGAAATGATAAGAGTATATACATATCTTAGAAACACAATCAGAAATGATAAGAGTATATACATATCATAGAGCTTCAATCATCAGCTGAAATTTTTAGTTAAGTTAATTCCTTGACATAATATCAGAAGCTGGTAAAATTGTTTAGAGCCTAAGGTTTTACACTACACATTACATAGTTATGGTCCTTGTTTATCTGCTTCAAGAAACCTATCAACCCAATCCAAGCCATAGGTACCTTCAGCAGAGAAATCAAACATTTCATTCATATCAATCCTAATTTCAGTGTCTTCATTTTCCATTGCTTCTTCTGTAATCTCAGTTGATGGTGTTGCAGCAGCAGAAATTGCAGGAAATTCTGTCTTTCTATCCTCTTGATTTACTTTTTTGCTCAAGTGAGAATTCCAATAATTTTTAATTTCATTATCTGTTCTTCCTGGTAATCTACCTGCAATTAATGCCCACCTTATAGAAAAATAACAGCTTAGTTTAGCATTTTTTTCACAAATATAGTATTATAGTCTAAATGTTTTACAAGTATTTGGTGTGATTAAAAAATAAATAGCTTTTCGGCTTTTGATTGGTTTTGACTTTTGGGTTGTAGCTTGTTGATTGAAGGACAGCAAAAAAATTATTTAATAAATGACTTTTTAAGTGAATATCAAAAAGTGTTTTTGAATAAACTTTCATTGGTACTTTCAACTTTGTGACATTTTCTTACACTTTTCTCTAATACTTCAATGTTATTACTATTTGTTTTTGTGTATATTCATGGGTTACTTAATGAATAAAGTCTACAACTAGAAAATGACTTATTAGTTATTCATATGTCTTTTGAGATTCCTACTGATAATAAACTTATCTTGTCAAATTTAAAAATATAGTACATTAACGAAGACAATCAGTAATTATTCTCTAAAAAAAATTTTTCACCCATATTTGAGTCTACATAAGTTTTTCAACAACCTAGTCTATTTTTTGCAAACTTTGAATAAAGTACAAGTTTTAACATTATATATCTTAGCTAAGATCATTGTTTGGATATTGGAAGTGTATCTTTTTGGAGAACAACTTTTATGCTAGTGACTCATAACTAAAGGGATAAATAAGGAAATAAGAAACAAGACAATTTACCAAATTTGTGCTATTTTAACTATAGTGTTATCTTTTCAAAAAAAAACTATAGTATTATCTTTCCAAAAAAATTATACTCCTAGTATTATGCATTTACTTAGAAATTCGTCAAAAATTAAATTGCTTAGACTATTATATACATACTTACAACTGATAGTAATATTTTTCCATGTAAATATTTTAACTAGTTGCAAATATTTTAAAAGAAGGTAATATAAATTAAATAGTAAAGAGAATTGTTAAGTAAAGTGGGATATTTAAACTTAGGACTTTTTCCAAAGTGATACTTTCTCACAAACCGAAACAAATCTCATTTTGACGGTTATTAGTTATATTTAAATTTTCTTTTTTAATTGAAGTTACTTTTTGAGAAGGTAACGCTTTAGAAATTTAGATGAAAAAGAAATTTTGTTTATATATTGATTATTATGCTCAAAAATAAACAAATAAAACTGTTGAGAGACCTTAATTCATACAAAAATTTAGAGTACCTACCTATTTCCCAGAAGCTTGTGAAGCCTAATTATCAAGTCCTCCTCTTCATCAGAAATGTTGCCCCTTTTGATATTTGGTCGTAGGTAATTTAACCATCTCAATCTACAACTCTTCCCACATCGTTTTAATCCTGTAATTAAAGTTTATTAAGAATATAGCTGGTACTCTCACATATACAACGTGTGATGTGTCCAACTACACAAAAACCACTTAATTAAAAATTTATGTTATCGCTTTACTTTTATTTTAGTTTGATTATATTTTAACCTTTTTATAACAAAAATTTTAAATATCATAACGTTAAAATTAATTGTGTGTTGTACGCTAAGACCTTAATTAATAATGAGAGTAGACAAAAAAAATGAGATTTAGATGGTAAGACAAGATCAACAAATTACTCTCCCGTTAAATTTATCTCATTTCTTTTTCTTATATGCGAGCTGATTTCGTATAAAATAGAAATGAAGCAAATTCAAATGGATAACTTAGTCGTAGTTTGATTGTCGCTACAATCGTTTTTATTGGGGAAGCCCTAGGTTGAATACCAAACACATACTCCCTCTGTCCCATTAAGTTTGCAGCTTAAAACTCAAATATGTGAGAGCTCTTTGAGTCGTATGGTGCAAACTCAAAAGGACAGAGGAGTATAAGTTTATGTTGTCTAGTAAAGCTATATAGAAATGTAAAATTAAAGAATGGAGTAAATTATACCAGCATTGAGGGCCACAGTTTTCCAATGGTTAGCACCATGTTGTTGAATATAATTAGACAGCTTTTGATCTTCTTCAGCAGTCCATGTTCCTTTGTTCACTATTCTTCTGTTCCCTAAACCTTCTTCACCCTTCTTTGGTGCCATTTTTTGGAATACTAATAAGCTTGTGAGTTGTGAGGGTGAGATAGAGAGAAAATGCTTACTTATAACAAATTTAGTTTCTTTTTTGTTAATTTAGGAGGCATAAAGAGCACTTGAAGTATAAGTAGAAAGCACTTCATCTACCTTTCTTAGATTCCAACTACCAACTTTATTACTTATTAGTAGTACACCCACTCTTTCAATTGGATGAAAAGGGGTAAAAAATTGAATTGCTTTTGTAATAGTTTTGCATGGCATTAGTGATGTAACTATCATATTGGACTGATGTTACGATGTGAAGGAATTAATTTATAAATTATATGATTTCTTTTTTATGTCTGAGTCTGTTTCGAGTTAGTTTGTGTTATTTTTAAGGCTAAACAGTAAATATGACCTCTAAATTTATGTAATATTTAATGTAGTAGTATATGGAAAGAAACTCATAATATATGCATACAAAAAAAAGGAATATTAGCTACACTATTATTAATTAAATACTCTCTTCTTTTTTGTAATTTGCATTAATTTATATTACAACTAGTTATACCCTCTTTAAATTTCAATTTTTTTGAATTGATGCAATCCTAAAAAGACTAGGTAGGTACATTAATGGTCTAATTTTTCAATTAGATGTCAAGAATAACAATTCTTCCTTATGTGGGAATGAAGTAATAAACTAACAACTACTAATAATTTTGTTAAATATCAAATGAATGGAGCAACAATTAAATTTTATTGAATTTTAAATTATAACTTGCTTGTCAATTAAAGAAATTAAAATATCGCTTTTAATTTACTTTTAATTAATATCAGAATGTAATGCTATATACCATAGTATGGGCATAAAATTTGATATGTAATTTTCTTATCAAAACTATGTCCCGATTACTAATTTTAAATAGTTTATATCAAACGGGTCAATAATTGTTTACTCTTACTAATTAATATTAGAATGTAATACTATATACCATAGTAAATATTATTATAAATATGGTTTACTTTAAAATACATTTTGAATTTCGGGTATCTACACTCTGAAGTTTTTTTTCTTGATTTGGGGACTCTTTAACCGCAATCTCTGTTGTCGTCTTTATTTCCTTTCCAGATCCTGACCATAATTCCTATGAGCGGAATATACTGAATATGATGATAATGATTTTAAATTTAGGGTAAGCTGAAGGAATGAAGGAGAGTCTTAAAAAAAGAAAGCAACGAGAATCAAACTTAAATTTGTTCGGAAAAAATAATACATAATGAGATATAAAAAAACATTAATGCAATATTCAACCCTTCACATCATTATGAAATCTATTGTCTAGGCCAAGTCAATGGGATAGACATTTTCATGATTAATAGTTCATGCTTATCTTAATTAGAATTAGAATGATAATGAAGTAATGAACTTGTCCACATACTTAAGAAAACAATCACATAACCCCACATTATAATAAGTCAAATTAATAATTTCCATCCTTTCATGAGCATATATATATATATATATATATATATATATATATATATATATATAATAAGTCAAATTATTAATTTACATATAGCTTGAAACTCCAATCAATTATTTCTTTCTTGTTGATCTAAAATAAAACATTCATAGAAGTATATTTCATTCATACATTTAAGCTCCAAAATAACATTATATATATAATTAATGAATTGCTTAATAGATCTTATTGGGTGTGGTGCTGCAATTGTAGCACTAATGTTCCTTTGTAATGGCAAAAAAGAGAAGAAGAAGAAACATAAGAATCATAATGATCATGATAATCATGATAATCATGATGATCATGATATTGTTGCTTCTAATTCATCAGCTCGTTTCAGTGAAGGTATTTCTATCCCTAAGAAACGACTTGCTGATCACAGCTACAGCTATGGAGACTTTCCTCGCACTTGGTGATCGGCGACTGTTAGTTTTCTGCGACAATATACGCAAGGGTTTGTTTGGCCGAGTAAGTGTTTGGATGGATTTAGTGGACGCTAAAATATTGTGTATTATTCTTAATATTTTATACTAATCTACTTTAATCTACTCTTTAAATGAAAAAGTGCATGTCATTTTAGCGTGGACTAAATTTATTCAAGAGTTGTACTTGTTTGGCTTGATTTGATGCATGTTATTCGCTATTAAAATGTGCGTTATATCTTACTTTAATTGTAATATTAGAGATGGATATGGTTTTATGATACTACTACTTAATAAAATTATGTTAGATTCGATTTTAATATCAGGGTTTGTATTCAATAATTTTTGACTCTAGGGATCATGTACAAATACGATATGGGACTTGGCCTAAAACTATTAGACTCAAATATAACCATAAGCTATGTGAAAAATGTTAAATTTGGAAGTTAAGGGACTATGTACAAAGTCTTTTAACTTTGTAAACTTTTACCATGGTTGCCATATATGACATTTAAATCCTAGTTATTGTTGTGTATTTAGTTGATTTTAATAGTATTGTTTAATTTGTTGAGACATTTTGTTGAGTTTGGTGACTTGAGTGTGCATTTTAGTGTGTACGTTATGCTTGACTGGTATTCGAGACCGTAGGTGAGGTGTGTGTGATATTGTACGAGTGTTGGACACTTGCATTGTGTGGTGCAACATTATGCTCAATCAAGGATAGAAGTGTCTTGTTCAAGGCACACGTATCATAATAAATAGATAGTAATAGTCAGTAAGATCTGATGGTGGCTTGCTCGAACAAACGCTTGACAACAAGCTGCTCTCTCTTTCACATGTCAAATTATTTTACAGCTGGAATGCTCTTTTGCCGCGTGGATCTCTTACTCCAATCATTAGACTATTGGACACAAATTAGAACGAGGGGTTACTGCATATGCAACCCCATCCAAAAATAAAATTTTCACAATCTTAACAAGATTCTGGCTCGAACCCACAACCTTATGTCAAGCATATATATTATGTTTATTTTTTTGCTCTGATACCACATAGCTACAACGATGGAATTTGATAATTGGTAACTTTAATATTGCTTGAAAAAGTACATAATGCTCTTACTTTAATATATATTTCGTCTTTTTTGCTTCGGTTACTAACTAGCTTATTAATTATATGAAGTTTCTAAAATAATTATTGAATAATTATATCATTCTTTCTGCTCAATAAATTAATTATACATCGCTTTTCAATAATGCTATAGACCAACATTCAAAAAGAAAATAATCCCCCAATTATAAAAAAAATAATTGGCTTAAAAGAATCACAAATATTTTACATCTCTTACCCTCTGCATAAATGTTTATCAGAATTATAATATATATGCTTGTAGGGGTGGAGTAAAAATATTTATTACCTATTCCCATTTATTTGGAGTAGTACAATGGATTTGTTTAATTTGTTATCATCCATTTCTATTTATTAGTACAATAAATTAACTATATAACAAATAATATATTTTTTTTATATGTTGTCATGGTAACATTTATTTACTCATTTATTTATTTAAATCATTAATGTCATATTACCTTAATACCCTTTGATCTTTTGTGTTGACCTTGACTTTCGGTCAAGGGGCTTTTTCTGAATTTCTCAACCTCCTTGCTTGGCCCATAAGCTAATAACTTCCAGGAACCCATAACTTCTATTAGGTAACTGCCCATTATTCTCCATTCACTATCATGACTCCTTCTTCTATGCTAATAACTACCCACTACCATCCATGATGATCTACCTTCTTTCAGAAATAACTCCCTCTCCACCATTATAAATAGATGCAACCAGCCTCAAATGGAGGGCAGTGAAAAAACACCACACAAGCTCTCCTAAAATCCTTGCTCACAATCCTCTTCATTAGCCTACCTAAATACAAGTAACCTTTGCCCCGACATCCACGTTCCAGTGTTCAATCTATAATCGCTTGTTCATCAATCTCTCATCTCCGTTCTAACTTGAGCGTCAGAGAGGTTTTCCGGGAGATCACCCCCGAGCAAGGCTAACGTGTTGCATTGCAAGCATTCAGGTCACTTCCCTTCCATCGATTGCTGATCTCGACGACACTTCATCCTCAAGTATTTTAAGTGTCTCGCACTTCTACGTTTCATTACAGAAACATATATATATTCGCCAATAATATTAAAAAATATTAAATTGATAATATAAAGCTATTTTGACATCTTTAAAAGGTAATTATTAAGAGTGTATTTTCTTCTAATACTATCTTCCAAAGATGTCTTTCTCTTACAAATTTAAAATCATTATCGTATGAGATTCTGATAATTATTTCTTATTCAGTTTCCACACTTTGTTTTGATTATTATCACACTTTCTAAAATTAATATTTTTAATATTTTCTTTGTTTAATTAGTATATACCGCTCTATCGTTCCAAAAATATATTTCTATTTGATTAAAATAGTAGACTAATATAAAATTGATTTTTTTAACCTAATTGAAATTGCTAACTATTTAAAATTTAGATTTTTGAAATTGATAATTATTTAAAATTTCATTTAGAATATTATATGAAATATTGCTACATTTACCTATTTTATTTGTAAGATTTTTCTATGAAATATAAAATAACTATCAAATTTATTATTTAACCTATGCAAGTGGTGTATAGATTAGAAAAATCGATATAAAACAAATGAAAGAGAAAAATTGATAGTTAATATGTTTTAGGGAGTAAGAAATATAATATTGTAAATATTTGTTTTTATGATATTAGTATCTGTTGATATTATCAAAATTTACCATTTTCTACGTACTATTAGATCTTGTGTATGTTATATTAGGCTGGACTTATAGTGAATGTCAATATATTAACGGGGAAACACGAGGTACATACATTTCATAAGCCACGGAGATATGTACTATCCCAAAACCATATGACAATGGGAAAAGGGGCTCCAATAACTTATAAGGTGTGCACACCAACTTTAGTTTGTCGATGTGGGATAAATCATCCCAACACCCCCCTCACATGCAAACCCCATTAAATTTGCACGTGGGAGTAATCAATTAGAATAGAAACACCATTCTTTCATATAATACTTTTTTTATACCCTATTTTTGTGGTGAAATCATAATATTATGAAACATGTATTTTTACCATATTATTATCATGTAAATATTAATGGAAGGCAAAGAGGAAATTTAAATTATATATATATATATATATATATATATATATATATATATATATATATATTTTGTTGGTAGGGATGAATAGCGTAGCCCTACAGGCTACAACCTACAAAGGACAGATTTCATTTACATAAAATTACATAAAAATTTTCTTTCTCTTCCAAACCGTGCCACTAGGATAGATTGTACTAGCTCATCCTTAATTTTGATCCTTAAGTGTGCAAGTCGAAGAGCTTAGTTAGACTTAATAAGAGAGTATTTGTACAGGAAAAGACTTTGTATTAATAAGAAAATGCTCTTACGAGAGAGTTAAATGCTTTACAAGAGCTTTTGAAACTTGTTGAAACTTAAATATAAAATGAACCTAAGTGCCTATTTATAGGCAAGGCCCTACCTTGGGCAATTCTAGAAACCCCTAACCTAGAGTTTTCTGGAATGCTCTACACCATTCTAAAACCTTCCTAATGCCTCTTATGTCGGAGATGCCGAGAAAGATGTGAGATTGACGACACGACCGATCCAATTGTGTTTGAGTCGTATACCTAGAGTTGTAATATATAGTTTCATGAAATCATAATATTATGAATATTTATTTATTTTTTGATATTATTATGTCTAATATTATAAGCTGACTTTTCACTAGTCAAAAAATAATTTTTTATTTGTATGTAGTATTATACATGGTTTACATCAAAATTAAGTGTATTTTTCTTTGTGGCCAGTCTTTAAATAGATTTTTCTCCAATAAGGCAGCCATGGCTCCATTAAGATTTGTATTTTCTTGTGAATGTTTAGTGATTGCAAAAATTCTTAATTAATAATTATAATTTATAAATTATTACAAAAAGACAAAAAATAACAATAATAAAAAAAACAAATTAAAAAAGCTAAATTAAAATAACAAAATTCTCACCCTATTAAATATTACCATATAAGAGTGATTTGTTAATCTCACAAATAACCGTTATTTACTAAGATCTTCTCTTTCTTTTGTTATTGTTCAATGAAATCAGTGGCTAACCTTAAATATTAATTTGTTTTGCAGCCGTGGGAAAATCATGTTTTCATAAACAGTTTATTAACAAGAGGCTTCAGAGTGTACACGATGTGACTATTGGAATTGAATATGCATCCAAAATCATATCCAATGATAAAAAACGTATTAAGTTAGGATTATGGGACACGATTAGTTTTCTTTATTAAAGAAACTATATCAAACAATTTTTAAAAATTATACAAAAAGTAAATGAAAAAATTGGAACAATTATTTTTTTTGACAATTTCTAAAAATTCAGATCTATCACAAAAGCTTTTTACGGCGGGGTCGCAGGTGCGATTCTAGTTTATGATATTACTAGGTAATGGTGGATTTCAATTCTTAGACTGTTGTAGTTACTAGAATATTTAAACTTAACCCATTAATCGAAACCTAACCTAGTGTGAATCAATCAACTCCGATATAATTCGTATACAATAAATAATTAAAAATCAGTATAAAATATTTTAAAGATTATATTATACCCAAAACTCAATCGTATTCTAAAAAACTGAAATTAACGTTTGTCAGGTAAATTAAATATTGTTGGTGTTATGTGTAGGAGGGTTACTTTTGATAACCTTTCAAGTTGGCTAGAGGAATTAAGGGAAACTGTTGATAAAAACATGCCAATAATGCTTGTTGGTAACAAATCTGATCTTGCATATGATAGAACAGTAAGGACTGAGGAAGGTGAACAATTTGCTAACAAACATGGATTGTTATTCATGGAGTGTTCTGCTAAAACAGCTCATAATGTTGATAAGGTACAATTACAAATGCCTTTCTTGAACATTAGTATAACGTATGTCATGAAACCAACTCAACGTACATCAAAAAGTTTAAGTTGATGGTTCAAACTCCGATTCATAATATGTTATAAAGTATACTCTAACATATCTCAATCAGGGGCGTATTTACACCGGGACTAGCATGGGCCACGGCCCTAGTCATGGAAAATAAAATATATATTAAACTAATGTTCAGTGTTTGATGTTATAAAAGGAATGAATGGGGTTGTATATTAAGCTATATAAATTTAATTTCTTAGGTTTTATCATAGAATTTATTCATAAATGTTTTTTTATTTTCTCTCACAAAATGAGAGGTCATATAATGTTGGCTTAGGTAATAATTTCTTTTTGGATTTGCCCCTGGTGTGGATGCAACACGTTACACGGCACACGCGCCTTCCTCATACATAATACTAAATATTACACTTAAATTACATAATACTAAATATTACACTTAAATTAAACTAAGAATGGTTAAAATTCAAATCCATAACAAAATTCATCACGTTAGATTTTGAATTCTAATTGATTGAAGCCTCATCATATCTTATATACTCTAATAGTTAAAAAATAAAAATACATTATTTTGTTGAATTTTTGTAGTCCACATGAAATACTAAGACGATGTTTTTTGTAGGCATACATAACAAACTGCTACTACAATTTACCAGAAGAATCAGAATGAAATTCTTGATGTGTCAAATGAGGTTATTACTTTATATCCTCCCTTTTCTTTGATGTAGATTACTTTTGATGCATTGCCAATTTGCCATTGGTAAATTCTTATGACCACTGCTGTAACACTTTGGCCCCTGGGACTGCTAGTGACTACTCTTGGAGACTGTACACTAGCCCCACAAACTAACACAAGTCTTTCCAGCGCACTTTAGCCTTACTCGTGCGCACCCGGGAAAACTTCCCAGGAGGTCACCCATCCTAAGATTGCTCTCCACCAAGCACGCTTAACTGTGGAGTTCTTAGCAAATGGGCTCCCTAAAAAAAAGATGCACCTTGTTGATATGAGTAGTCTATCAATTCTTTTTCAAGCTAAATTTGGAATATTACAACTGCATAGCCATGATGGGAGCTAGAATCCAGAATAATCAACTTGACTATTATTTTTTCCGATATATAAATTATACAATTAAATATTAACGTAGGATTTTAAATTTAATGTTCCAAATTACTTATATAACCCTTTAGGTTCACTTATATTCCGGTAAAACAATCACTTAATAAACTCAATATCAGTCTAAAATATACTTTTTATTTATTTTATTTTATTTTATATTATTATTGAACATAAAAATCCAAATTTGAATATACTCTTATTTAGTTTGACGTAGCATATATAAACAAGAACGTAGACAAATATTATCCGATATCTATTAATTATATATGAGCTATACTTTTCTCTCCCTTTTTTCATTAAATAGAAATAGATATTGCTATAAGTTAATAACTAAGGTTTTGTTATATATGTGTCTGTAGGCTAATGGCATTAGAATTGGAAATGAAGCAAATCAAGGAAAAAGAGAATTTTGTGGGATTAGATTAATTGGCTTCTATTCTCGATATAATTGAATTATTGAATATGATGCTCAAATATAATTCCATTATTTGATTTCCATCTTGCAATCTCCTCTTAGTTGCTTCATGTCGTCCATTTTTTATTTCTTTGGAACAAAGCAAAATGTATATATTACATACAAGTATATTTTTTCTATTTTGGTTACATGTTTAGAAATTATGATACTGGTTGATACTTGATAATATAATTAAAAAAATTATTTTGATAAATTGATTTTTCAAACTTATGCATCTGATACATAGATTTAGATTATAAAATAGGTAAATTTGTTGAAATCGAATTAGAATATTCTCTAAAAATTTATTAGAATTGTCAATATTTCAATATTTTATTTTTGAAACTAATTAATAGCAGTATTTTATGTAACTTTTAATGATAAGAAAATGTTCTGAATATCCTTTGAACATAGTTAGATTAATTTGAACACAACCTAAACTCAAAAACAACCTAACTTATAATTGAGAGATTAAAAAACTCAATGAATAATGAACTTATTTAAACTTCAACGATCTGATTGTTTTGCCATGTTATTCGCTATTGTGTGTGTTTGGCAAAAAATTAATAGCTATTAGCTGATTGAAGAGATTGATTAGTACATTTAATTTAATCAATTGGTTGGATCAGTTAATTATGAACTCATTCTATAACCTATAAATTGTTTCAGCCAACTAATTGTTCAAAAAAGCTTATTTATGATAATAATTTATTTCAACTAATTAATATACCAAACAATAGCGTTTAAGGTTTAATAACAAATCACCAAATAATATATTTATACCAAAATAAAGTAAAATTGTCCAATAAACTATTTTATTACCTAATACTCCATTCAGTACATCTATGATCAGTATTCACTGGTATAGGTAGTTAGTACCAGTTAGTGATGGCCATTGGGTGGGTTATTTGAAATCGAACCCAATCCCGAACTGCTGAAGAACCGTTCAATCAGAACCGTCTGCGACTTGTTTAGAACCGACTCGAATCGCAAACCATTAAGGTTCCAAAAATATCTGATGGACTCATGGAACCAGTGGCAGGAATAGTCCCGCGAACTGCAAACCGATTCATCCGGACGTACCTTTATTGATTAGTGTAATTATTTAAACTTAAACAATAGTAGTAAGTATTTTGATAATGATTAATATGCAAGGAATTCGATAATAATCAACAAAGGTATACATCTACATTATTATAGTACTTTATATGATTTTTTATATTATATATTTAAATCAAAAATAATTGAACCGATGGTCCGATCCGTCCAACCCGAAAGTTGAACTGCATCCAAAATCGCCAAGGAACTGTCTAGAACCGAAATCGAACCAAAATCCAAAGGTCCGAATTTGGTTCAGTTTTTAGGAATCAGAATCAAATAAAACCGAAACTGCAATCGATCCAATCCAGACCGTGGCCACCACTAGTACCTTTTGTGTAAGAATTTGATAAGGTGAGATTTTTAAGATTTTAATTTATTATTTTTGTTTTTTTACTTTATTAATAAATCAATTTGGAATTTTTGATTGAGTTATTGCTCACTAGTCTTTCGGTTTTCATCAAATCAACGCAATACTCGCCACGTAAGTCGTAAACCTCTAGAACGCGCCATTTGCTCCATCCTCTTTCAAAATCATTTCCAAAAGTAAGGAAAAAAAGAAAAAACATTCCACCGTCACCACTCACCAGTCTTTCAAATTCTCCATTTGCTTCCTTTATTGTGCCCTAACTAAAACCCTTTTCACTTCCTCCATTAAAACCCGCCATTTTCACCTCTTCTTCCTCCTTCCCTCTCCTCAATGACGTCACATTCCTACTCTCTTGATTCTCAATCGAAATCTTCCGACCTTGCGGCAAAATTCTTCGACGCCAATTCTCCGACTCAAATCGTCGCCGCAATCGCCGCCGTCGAATCTCACCTCACTACTCATTCCGCTGATCAAAATCGCCATTTTTTCTCCATCGCTTTTCCGGCTTTTCTCTGTAAGTTCTTTGGCTTTGATGTTTCTTCTTCGTCTTCATCTTCTTCTCCTAAACCGCCTTCTCCTTCCGGTTGGATCGATACAGTGTCGTTGTTGAACGATTCCGACCTCGCTGGTAAACTATTCAACCTTTTGTCTCCTCATGGAACCCTAATTAACTCGATTATGGCTGTTGATCGATTATCTCTTGTTAAATTTGTGTTTCCGGCTGAAAGGTTACCTGAGTGGGTTAGGTTTTTGCTTTCTAATGAGAGAGATTGTCGAATGTTATCTGATTTGTGTCCGTTGTTTAAAGGTAGGATTAAAGAGGATGAAGTTAAAGGGAATTTTCAAGTTCATTTGAATGTTTTTGAGTATTTTATATTTTGGTTTGCTTATTATCCTGTTTGTAGAGGTAATTCTGAAATTGCTGGAACTATTTCTGTTAGAAGTAGTAGGAAGTCTAAGCTGGAGAATTGGTCGATATCCATTCCGGTGATTTCCAGTAGTGGTAAACGCATGTCGGAGCAGAAGAGTAATTGTAATTTGTATATGAAGCTTTTGTATGCATATCTTCGTGCTTTTGTCCCTATCGATGATTTAAATGCACATCATCAACCTTACCGTAGTTCGCTTCTTCATTACTCGTCTAGTTATGATGATTCTGTTGTTCTTCGTGCGGAGTTCTTTGTTGAGAGTTTGGTTCATTATTGGTTGGTTGATAATGATTTGTCGCCTTTGGCTGTGAATGTGTGTAAATCATTTGGATTGTCTTTTCCGTTTCGGTCAGTGTTGGGAGTGACCCCTCCAGCTTCAGGGTTGGGAGAGGTGGTGAAGTTGCTGGTGAACTACTTGAATTTGAACTCTATAGAGTTGGCAGGTTGGTCGAAGCAAGTTGAGTATGGTGGTAGTCCATCATACAAGTTGAGTTCGAGTGATTTTGGGAAATCTATGGAGGTTCAGTTTGTTTTGCCTAGTTTGCCATCTGGTGGTTCCTGGAACTCCTATATCCAAAGGCCGGTGTATAGGTTCCTTCTACGGACATTTTTGTATTGTCCTATGGGGTCTTCTATGAAGAATATTTCCGACGTCTTTTCTGTTTGGATTAGTTACATTGAACCATGGAAGCTCATCAAGGAAGAACTCATAGAGCTTGATGCAATGACAGATGCTTCCAAGAGGAATCTGGACAAAGACGGTGGTGACTCCAACCAGCGACAATATTCAATCACTTGGCAAGGCTATGTGCTGTCCAATTATCTGTTCTACACGTCACTGGCTATGCATTTTATTGGTTTTGCTCACAAGTTTCTTCATACTGATGCTGAAACAATTGTCCGAATGACATCAAGGGTATGGTTTATGATTTTTTGACTTGCGTTACTTTTTCTTCTTGATATATGCTTACTAAACCAGAAGAGTTTTATGCTGACGTTTTTCTTGTTCTTGATTCATGATTGGGTTTTCTACTAATATATGAAGATCATTGGCATAAATTGTATTGCAACAAACTAGAATGGTTCTGTACTTGTGTTGAAATATGGATTCATTAGCTTATGGAACTCTTGATGTTGAAAAGAAATTGGTCCATTAGCCTTTTTGAATCTAGATCTATTTATGGATATTTTAAATGAGCACATGATGGGCAAGACATCTAGGGTTTTCTCAGGTCTGTCTTTGTTTGACAGGCATGCAGATAGTAAACTGTTTTTTGATGAGTGGCTTTGATAATTGCTATATTCAATTTTATTTGTGGTCTGTTGTGATGAATACCTGGTTTCTCTTCATTACTGACTGATGCTAATGAAATCAGTCACTTACCTAAAAGTTTGAATGATGTCATTCATTTTCGTTTGTCAGCTGTGTGGCTAAAGAGAAGTAGGCTTGTCGCATTGTTGCTACGTCATCAAATTCTAAATTCGCTAAATGGGATACGCCTGTTTTGATTTGTGATTTATTTTTACTTTGTTGCTTATTAGTTGGTGAATTTGGGCATTTGGGTTATAAAGAGATGTGAGAGAGCAAGTATACCTTTTTGGCAAAATAGGCATTGTGGGTAACCCTTGTTACAAACTAAGGGGTGTTATGGTGATTGAAAAGGAAAGTAATCAAGAAAGGGATTCAAAGGCCTAATCTAGAAGGGACACTTTGTTATGTTAGCAAGTAGTTGCGATGGTTTAAAGCTTGGGTCATGTCTCTACTCTCTTTTGTTTTTTTCTACTCGAACATTATGTTGCTTTTTGTTCTGGAAAAACAGGTAACCACCATTTTCTCACCTGTTAATCTTTTACTTTCCTCCCTCTATTGAAGTTACTTTCGGGACAAATCTAGAAAAGTGGACTTTTTTTGAAGCCCATGAACACAGTGAATTTATCTTTATCTTTTACTGCAGAAGATGAGGGTATCATTTATTTTCAATCTTTTTTTATCCCTTGTTTAAATCTATATTATCTCTGGCAATTTAAATTTCTTGAGGAATATGTCTATTTTGGTCTAGCTGTGTGTTGCTGGTAGTAGGCAAAGACTATGAGTTCTCCTCTTATTTATGATTTTTCGGGTGGGGAATGGTGGTTTTGGTTTTCTGGTGCTCATCTTATGATTTGAGTATGACCATGCAATATAATGGTGGTGACACTTATGCCATGGTGGGATTTAGTGGTGGTTGTGTTGGTGTGAGCTGTAAGGTTGCGTGGTGGGGACAGTGGTTTTCATTTGGTTCGTCATGTTCATGTGTTTTTTCATTAAAAACGGAGATACTTGCATCAATGTTACCTGGCTTGTACATAATTTTTTCTTATGAGATTAAGTGTCTTGATTGAAAACTAATTTTTTTGACATTTGATGTTTAATTAATAAGTGATCCCTGGTGCAATGTGCAGTGAAATGCTAGTTGCACTGCCTTGCAAAATCCAAGTCCAACAAAGACATTGAGGCAAATTTTGGCTTCTAGCGCTTCCCCCTTTTTTTTTCGACACATACATTATGCCATGCTTTTAGAGCTTGTTGCAAGTTTCTGTATTGTATTTGTGAGGTTGGTTTAACAGTAGTTGAAGAAATTGAAAAGAAAAGCAAGTACATGATGTACCAACAAACTACCATAAACGTGGTGGTTTTCTGGCTGCAGTTTTTATGGTGTCTTAGCAGTTTTTATGGTGTCTTAGCATTAATTTGGCTAGTTGTGTAATTAACTGTCTAGCCTGCTTATAACTATACAGTCTAGCTCATTTTTTTATATGGTCGTTTGGACTTATTGTGTTACTATGAAAACTTGATGATTATGTATTTTTCAACAGGTGATCGACATATTAACATCTTCGAAAGAGTTGCTGGAACTCTTAAAGAACGTTGACACCATTTTTCATTCAAAAACTGCTGCTGGGTCTGGTAAATCAGCACCGAGTAATTTGAATAAATTTATTCCACAGATACGTGAGCAACTAGAGGTAAACTCAGCACTCAGCAGTGTTATTATTTAGTTTTTGTGATCTGTGTTATTTATATGTCTTTTTCTTTACTCATTGTTTGTGATATCCATTTTGTTATATAGAAGTATTTTAGCAATTGAAGTTGTGGTGTTGTACTTTATGTATATGGTACATATGTCAGTATAAGTTCTAGTGTTTTACTTTATGTACATGGTACATTTGTCAGTATTCCTTTATCCATAGCTTTCGTCAACATCTTTCTCTTAGCTTTCTAACTTTTAGAATTTTCAACCTGTGTATAGTGAATGCAGTACTCTTTAGAGTACTATATTCATTGGCTTTCTCATGTCTCTATCGTCTAGTTTGGCTTCTTTATCTCTAGGGTCCATCGAATCTCTGTCAGATGTTGTGTATCTACTTCATAATTGTTTTAACAGTCTTAGGTGTCGTGTGGCAGGATTGGGAGGATGGCTTAAGTGAGAATGATGCAGATGGTTCCTTCTTACATGAGAACTGGAACAAAGACCTTAAGCTCTTTGATAATGGTGAGGATGGTGGCTCTCAGCTGCTTCAGGTATTCTTTTCTCCAATCTCCATTTCCATCTTTTCATTGTAAATCCCAAATGAAGATGGTTAAGAGAGGAAATTCTTGGTTGACGTTTCTACATCATATTGTTTGTTGAATCCAGCATTTGTTAAAAACAACCTTTTGCTTTGTTTTTCAGCTGTTCATCTTGCGGGCAGAGACAGAGCTTCAGGCAATCTCAGGTGATAATCTTGCGAACAACCTCCAGTACTTACAATCATTGAAAGAAAAGTTGCGCTGTTTATTTGGTGATCACGTCTCGAAGCAGCCTTCTTTGTCTCCAAGAACAGAGCAGCATCAATACTTCCGTGATGAGCTATTTAAACCTAGGAAGCTTGGAAAAGGTTCAATTGCCAATGGCGACTACAAAGGTGATTCTTTAAGGCGACCAATATCAGATTATGAAGTTGCTTGGCTTGCAAAGCTTCTGATCCACTTATCAGTCTGGCTAAATGAAACTCTAGGGCTAAATCATAGTGAAGTTGGTGTTAGTTGCCCTTATGTGGAAATACAAACTAATGCGGTTAATGAGTATGGTTTGTCTGAGTTCTTGAAAGTTGTTATGTGTTCCATTGTCTCTTGGGTTATAGCTATGCGCTTGGCTATATCAAGGTTGATGATAAGACATGGACTGAAGGTGAACCTCAGGGTCTTTGCCTCCAAGAAGTTTGTATCGATGGTGTTTATTCTCGCCTTGTTTAACATGCTGAAGAGGGCTATGAGGTCATTTTGGTAAACTGAGTATATGGATTAGTAGATACAATCATACAATCATACAATCATACAATCAAGAAGAGTGTCTATGACAAGATTTTGCTGAGGTACTTTTATTACTGTAAATACGACTTGCACACAGGTAGGTTTGGTGAAAGATAATGGTTTTTATAGGTTATCTAGTTTGGAACTCGTTTCTGCTTATTCCATGTGTTTCTGTTTTACTGAGCCCACTCAATGAAGCAGCTGCTTTGGTTAATGTAGAAAAATCCTACTGAATGTGTTATTTTGGATCTTCCGTCTTCAATGCCATACTAGAAGCGTTGGCCTCGTAGTCAAGGTTATTATTAAACCAAGGTGGGATGTCGAGTTTTTTACTTCAAATCGTTGATGTTACTGCAAAGGTTGATTTTATTATTTTGATTCTGGAACTGAGATCTCAATGCTGTTCATCATGCTGTACATTGATGAACCTTACAATGTGGTTCTTTACGTAAGATTTGAGCAAACCGACTGGAGCTAAGTATTGGTATCCCTACTCCTATGGTCTAAACTATGATGATTAAGTGATCTATGATTGCAAAGGTATGCAATTGTATTTGTTAATTTCTGACCGAGCCTCCTCTGAGGGATTCGTCATTGTCTGTTGTCACTTTGGTGAAATGAACAGTCATTCTTATTTATAGGTAAGCAATGTAGTTGTATTACAATTTACAGCCAAAAATTCACTGTTTGGAGGTGCCATTAATATAATCTCACTGCTTATAGCTGTGTTGTCTATTGCTGTTGATGAATTTTGTTGATGTAATCTTTTTGAACATAAAAATCATTAGCTGCTCTGATGATCATGAAAATACTACTCTCTCCTATTCTTTATAATTGGGACATTTGGGTTGGGCACGGATATTAAGAGTAGGATGAGGTTCATAAAAAAGATGGTAGTTGGGGTATTTTAACTGATTGGATTAATTGTTAATAATTTTTATTTTTTTGTTAAATAAAGTAGATAGAATTGAATTTTTTAGGAAAATTGAATTTTACATTTCCAATAAAATTAGTTGACAAAAATACATTTTTGGATTTTTTAATTAACAAAGCACAAAAGTACTTAATTTAAATTGCAAAAAATTACATAAACTAAATTACACATTATAAATTGAAGAAGTAAACTAAGTCTTTAATTCTTCCTTGATTTCTTCAACGTTTTTTGAATGGCAACTGAAAATGAACAACCCTCTCGCCACACGATATGCATTTAGTGTCAGACTAATTTTTTCTAATGAAGGTGAGTTGATTTTGATGGAAAGATAGGCATATTTTCTTTTACACAAGAAGTGTCAGCACAAAAAAGTTTAAAAAACAGGAAGAGAAGAGAGCCAGAGACCAAACCCATACAATCAGCCACTAAAAATCACACAAAAGATATAATTGTGCACAAGCTACTACCAGCAATTAGAAGTAAATGGCCAGCACATTTAAGCAAAACGATATACATTTAACAGGATAATGCTAAGCCACACATTTTAGATGATGACATGGTGTTTAGAGAGGCAGCAACACTTGATGGTTTTAGTTTCCAATTATTGCAACAACTTCCTAACTCACCAGATATGAATGTGTTAGATTTAGGATTTTTTAGGTCAATACAAGCATTGCAGCATCAAAAATCAGCATACAGTTATACACAGTTGGTTAAGGCAATGAATGCAGCATTTGAGAGTCTACAACCAAATGCATTGAAGTTTGCATAGATTACTTTACAAGCATGTAAAGTTGAGGTTATTAAGAACTTAGGTGGTATAGATGATCATATTCTACACATGAACAAAACAAAGCTTGAAAGGAAGGGAAACTTCCACATTGTTTGGGGGTACGAAGGGAAATTATTTACGAGGCACTTCGTTATTTGGACACAAAAGTAGATCAAAGTACATTTGAGGTCATCTTATTTTAGTTGGGAATCAAAGATGATTAATTTTTCATCAACAACAGTTAACAACAACACCAACAGAAACACCATCACCAACAGAAACAACAACACCAACAGAAACAACAACACCAACAGAAACACCAGCACCAATAGAAATACCAGCAACAACAGCAACACTAGCACCAACAGAAACACCAACAACAATAGAAACAACACCAATAACAGAGAAAACAGCAACAATAGAACCAAGAACAGTAACATGTATATACGACAAATATGAGTATACTTTTGGGCTACATGTTTATACTCACTTTTGGGTGAAACTTATTAGGTAAATGTTTAGGTGTAAACATGATGTAGCAAAAAAAATCATCAAGTAGTTAAACCATAAACATTTAAATGAAAATGGCAGCTTCAACAGTTTATTGATGGCTTCAAAAACAAAATCGAAAAAATTCATTTCAGAGAATAAAATGTTCTCATCACAGGTACCCCATAAACCATAGAAATTGCCTCATGAATCTGGTAAGAACATAGCCTCCTAAACATGATGTTTGGTGGCTTATGAATTGAAAACCCTAGATTGATGGCAAAATAAGTTGATTTAGAGATTTTGTAACTATAATCAAATGTTTACCCTCATAAAAGAAATCATAGGGCAAAAAATTAGAACACCAACGCAGACATACATACCATAAAAAACACATACACAAAATCAGACACCAAATCATCATCAACTAATAATTCTTCATCTAAGGAAGGGAATAAGTTCTCAATATAAAGATCTTGCAGATCTAGTTGTAAATCAAATAAACTCCCAATTTTTTCATTCTCAGAAGTTAAAGTTCTTCCCCAGCTAGGATCCGTTTTAATAGAGCTCGTAGGAGATGGAGGAGCTCGATTGTAGAAGTCAAACCAAAGATTAGGAGGACCAACTAGATCACTGTCTTGGATGAAGACAACCAAGAAAAAAAAGAACTTGGTAACTCCATATTCGAAAACCTAGAAGCATACACAAAAAAATCCAGATCTGAGAAATCCCAAACATATTAGGGTTTCAATCGAAACGTATTAGGGTTTCAATCGAACACCAGAAAAGAGAGAAGAGAGAAAGGGGAAGAAAGATGTTGAAGGAAAATGCATGAAAATGAAGGACGATAATCAGTGACAATGGGAATGAAGGAGGACGATGAAGATGAAGATGAGAGAGAGAGAGAGTTAAGATTTCAGTTATTGGGTTCAGGAGGGGGGGTGGTTGATTTCGAAAGGGAGGGAATCATTAAGGGTATTAATGAGGAATTATGTAATTAATCCGTTATTATGTAATTAATCAGTTTGGGTAATTAGTGTAAGCGGGGGTAGTTTCGTAATTATGTATGTGAACTAAGGGCATTTAGGTAAAAAAATCAGTGCAAAAAAAATGGGACAATTAGGGTGAATTTGCCAAATACGAAAATGTCTGAATTATAAAGAATAGGAGGGAGTATTTGTTTATATGTGCTCATTATCTTGTGTCAATATTGAAGCACATGTTCATGAAAACTTTCAGACATTTGTTCATCAACTGCCTTTATTTTCTAATGTTCTTCTCGTTTGATAAGACTTTTTCAGACATATATAGATGATAAAATATGTCCATGTGAGATCTCGTTAGATTTGTCTTAATATATACTTTTTTATTATATATTTTTTATATTTATGATGCATATTTAGAGATATTAAAGCTTAAAATTTACTTTGAAAACTGTAAAAAAGTAAATAAGAAGAAAAAAATGAAAGGAGTAGTTAAATACTCTATATAATTATCTTCTGATTATCGGACTCATCAGTCATACCCAACCTTTCCGCCCAACCCCTGGCCCTCTTTTGCCCCCCGATGTTCAATTTAGTTACCTGAAGTGTTTGTAGACATTTTCCATTGCATTTTATTAACAGTAAGAACATCAAAAGTCTGAGGGTGTTTGGCAAACAGCTGATAGCTTGTAATTGGTAGCTGATTAGAGAGCTAATTTGGCTAGATTATTTAATGAGCTTATTTAACCAACTGATTTTGTTAGCTGATTATTTAAGAGTGTTGTAAAATTTAGCCGATTGTTGAAAACTTATTTGCATAAAAAGACATATATGGACACGAAAAATTTAATGATAAGTTTATAGGAGTATTTGTTTATTTATATTTTGTTTTGATAAATTATTAATAAAATATTAATATGTTATCCGTATACATATTTAATAAACTACTTGTCATGATTTATTTATGTAATTAGTAAGAAGTATTGTATTTTTTACAAAATTAAATTAGTAATTGAAAACAAATAAAGGATGTATAAATATTTTAAAATAAATACATATATCCAAACATAAATTATAAACAATTCTAAATAACAAATAATTAAGGAAAAAAATGAAGGGTAATAACTAACAGAGAGCAAGTGATCTTTTAGAAATTGGAAATAAATTAATAATAAGTACTAAAGTCCCAATTTAATGGCACAATGAGAGGGTAATCTTGGGAGTATGAAAGAATTAAGCAACCCACTGATTGAAAACGCTGGATTTCCTAGCAGGTAGCAAAACATTTGATTTGCTTCAATAAACTGTTCCAATCAACTCAATTACCAAACACTTTTTGTAGCTTATTTAACCAATTTCACAAGCTAATTCACCCAATAAGCTAAAAACCCTCAACCCACTCTTTTACCAAACACCCCCAAATCTTTAGTCGTATAGATTACCACCTCTGGTTGTGTTGCACTTTTTACTTGTTAGTATCTTTAATTTTTCTGTATCATTTATTACTTGTGTTCTTTCTGGTTTGTCTACTTTATTTTTTTGCTCGTATTTTAAAACAAATTTTAAGTTTCAAAGTCTATAAGTACACATCATAAAAATTGTAGAAATTACATATTTAAAAACTTTGCGTCAAGATAAATCTAATAAGATCCTACATATAGTTTAACTGTGTTTTTTTCTTATATATAAATAAAAATAATTATATAATCTTTTGAACATGAAATTTATTAGTGCTCGAGACTTAATAAGAAGGCGAAAAAGACTTAAGAAGGCGAAAAAGACCAAAGATGACTTGAAGAATATAAGTGAAAAATAATAAGAATTTGGACGTACAAATTGAGATGGTTGAAAATCGAAATAAATGGAGAAAGACAAATAACGTGAACGACTGTTAAATTTCATGTTGTGGATCTAAATTTTTTGAGATTTAGACTTTAACATTAGTATTGTACCCATGGGAATTTCAAAGAGGGAAAAATAAATGTAATTATGACACACATATATGTATTTGATATAATATATGTATGAGAACCATTTAAAAAGTGATTAATACTTTTTTTCGAAATGAATTTATGGAAAATCAAAATCAAAATATCATCAATCATCACCTATATATTTCACATATAGGTGTATAAAGTATCCAATCATAGAATGGCAAGTGCCTTTGTACATGAAGCATAAAAGTGAAAACAACCTAAAAACTTGGAATATACATTGTTTGATTATTATCAATTAGTTAGTCTGTCGCTTTTATGTTGCACAAGTTGAAAAATAGATAAAATTTAGCAGAAAAAATTAAGTTTGAGAATAAAACAAACAACCAACAGATAATATAATTAAGTGGTTAAGATAGAAATAAAATATAAATTTGTAGATATTGCTAAAAAAATAATTTAAAATTGGTAGAACAAATTAAACTGAAAGTGGTAGAACTCAATTATCATGCATGCTCGTACTTGTTGCCTTTTCCATAACAGGCCAGGGGCCCGACACACCAAGAAACAAAAGTGGTCCAAATACTTTAATTTTTAATAAGCCTACTTTTTTGGTCCAAATTTCTCCATGAATAGAATTGGACTGGACCATGAAATCGCTATCAACTTCTTTGTTGTCTTACAAATAACGAAAGGTATTTTTCTGGACTGGTTGATAAGATTAAGTATATCCAATTAATGTTTGCCACATGTTTATCCAATGAAAATTTGATAAAAATAAGATTATTTAACAATTTTATTCTAAAAACAAGCTTTGTGAAAACTTTGTTTCCAAAATAAGCGTCCGTATATCCAAACCTAGGCTTGGTGTAATGTCATTGTTACTAACAACGAAATAAAAAAAAATAAAAATTAGTAAAGCCTCAAGTCGCTGTTACTAACAGCGACTTAATGCGTTTAAAGTTTCCAGTTCTTCTTCTTCTTCGTCATTTCAGTTACTTCCTCATTCCAACCTATGAGATTAAGGAGTTGAACAGTCAACCTTAAAGTCGTTATTACTAACAGCGACTTAAGGTTTTACTAATTTTTTTTTATTTCGCAATTAGTAACAACGACATTACACCAAGCATAAGTTTGGATGTACGGACGCTTATTTTGGGAATAAAGTTTTCACAAAGCTTGTTTTTGGAATAAAGTTGTTAAATAATCTTATTTTTTTTCAAATTTTCTTTATCCAATTTGGCTTCCACTCACATGCTAAGTGTCTATGTTGTAAATCGGATCTTGTCTCAGATAGAGTTTAAATGTCACTTTGCAGAAATGGTTTCGAATTTGATTCTCGCATAGTTCCTTCAGCTTTCCTCAGCCTATGCTGCAATAAAAAAGTATGGTTTAAATAAAGGTTATGTCATCTATTAATTGAGTAGTAATTAAAACGCCAACAAGTTAAAAAGTTTAACTAAACTATTAGTGGTCTAATGAAGTTTAAATTATTTTTTTAAATACCCATGTTAGGCAAACTATCTGGTTTAGTGTTTGGTAGTGATGTTATTAGTAATTATTTTTAGAATGTTATAATTTATAGAAATGTTTAAAATGCCTACATTTTTTTTCAATAAATGATAATCTAAGTGCTACTATGACAAATACTTTGACATAATAGTTTTAATTTGGAGTATATAATTAATTTGACAACTTAATATCTAAAAGTTATAATCAATCTAACAGCTATTCAACAACTAGTTTGTGTCAAACTGATTTAAATATTAGTTATTTTGTTTTAAAAAAACTAAATAAGATCAAATGAAACCTTTATTTATACATATAGAGAATCATCATTACAGATAAAAAAATAGACGACATGGTAGATTTAGTGTTAGATGCTAGTTTGAATGGAATTTTCCAATTTTATCTAAGAAGGTTGACTTTCATGGTTAAAGGTACGTACAACTATACATATTCTTTCCTCGTGAGCACTCTTCCTCTTGTACAGTTGTACATATACTCTAAATCTTTATTTTTTCAATAACTATACTATATTTTATTTTAGATATTTTTAGCAAGTGTAGTTATTAAAAAAAATAGATCGGGATATTTCTCCTAAATCAACTGTTCTTTTGTGATATACCCTTACTTTGGATCAAAATTATATGATAATTTTGCTTAATTTTATTATTCAATGGAACTTAAATAATTCAAATGGTCAGAACATCAGTGTTACTATGTAGATCGACACTACTTCATGAATCATATAACTATTTAGAAAAAATGCGAGCATAAAAAATTCGAATGTTTTGATGGATGAGTAAAAATTGTTACGTTCCTTTTAATTTGTACTTTTTTTTTATTTGGCAATGACTTTACTTTCTTTCTTTAAATCTCATCTACAAATTTATTTTCTCTCTCCATCTTAACCATTCAATTTTAGCATCCACTTGTTTTTTTATTTTATCTTTCAACTAAATTTCACTTTTTATTAAATTCCATCCAAAATAAAATGAGTGCATTTTTATAGAGATGAAGGGAATACTTATTAAACTTTTTAATTATTAATAGATAATAGATGCCAATCTTCTCTTCCAAGTTCTGTACTGTGTACAAATTATTATCTTTAATTTAATTATTCTTTAGGTTGCTCTCACCCATTTCTTTTTTATCGTTAGTCTATTTTCCCTTTTCAGTCTCCCTTCACGAGTCTAATTGACCCATATTCATCACTTTCTAATTAATGAATTGCTGATTATATTATTTCTATCATTTGTTTTAATAATTATCTGCTTTATATAATATACTACTAACCATATATTATCTTCTTTATACTTTGTGTCCGTATGTATATACTTTTTGGGATTTGGAGGTATGCCCGGGAATCACTACAAGCAAAGAGAAGAATGAATTATTTATTTTTTCCTATAGATCTTGAAAATCGAATATTTCAGAAAGGTGAAAAAAGAAAATATTTCAATCACTAAATTAACCTGTCATTCTATGTTTTTATAATAAGTGAAACTTTTATGAAAAATAATTAAAATAAGCAATAAAGATAAAACTCACAATAAAATTTAAGGCCTGAATTATTTATTTAGTTTTTCATGAATGTTAGAGTCTAAATTAAGTAATTAAACAAAGATAAATAATGTAAAATAAAATTAAAAAATGTTTGAAACCTTATAATTTTAAAAGTTTTATGTAATCAGATAACATCATGATCCCTAGTTATAATATCATAACATACTAAATGTGGGTTTGAAATCACAAATTACTTTTAAATTTCGACCAATTCATCGAGGTAACATAGAAATATTATTGACTCTAGCTGGTTTTTTGAGTGGTTGGATCTCGAATTTAGATTCTTAATTATTGTTGAATATGAAGTGTGAAGATGATTTGTAATAGGCACGCTATAAGTTATTAGAGTTCTTCCTCTTTAACATCTCAATTTACAGCATGCAGTTCATTTTTCTATTAACTTAATTATTTCTGGTTGATGTTTTTAGTTTCGAATTTATTTTTTTTGTTATATTTATACAAAGTATTTATTGTTTTGCGTTTCAGCGCGACAAACCTTTAATCGCTAGCTGTATAATCATATTTGTTATTGGTATTGATTCAATTTGAATATATTTCAATCTGAATTAATATATATAATAAAAAGTAATTTCCTGCTTCTCTTGTTGTTTTATCATCAGTTTTGGTGTTCTTGCCCTCCAACTTCTCTTGTTTTTTTATTATTAGTTTTTTTGTTCTCTTTTATTTGTAGTTGGTTCTACTTATTTATTTTATTTATAGGCTTTTAATTTACTTTTCTTGTATAGTTACGTTTCTTTATCTTTTTCGAGCCGGGGGATTCCTTTGGCTGCGCTCTCCTTTATGGGTATGAGTTGCCATCGTCCTTCCCTTCCCAGATCATGTCCATAGTCTTTCTATGAGCGAAATATATTGAGTAGAATGATGATGATATGATGAATAAAAAGTAAGTTCCATTTAACTTGAGCTAATTAACACATAACCCCATTTGTACGTAATTGGATGGAATTACCAAGTTTAATTATAACTTTAAACTTAGGTAATCAGCATATATAAAGTAGAGGATCAGTAAAAATAAGTTGACTTTATAAGAAGATAAGGTTACGATGGAAGGCCAATGGATCCTGGACGAAGAAAACATATATTCTCAAGTCAGTATGATAGTATCTTTGTCAGATGTACAGTTTTACCAACATAAACATTCATCCTTTTTACTTCTCCTTCCTTATCTTGCCACACAAATCTCCTAAATATTTAACAAGTTAATTAAAAAATTAATTATTAATTAGAAGTAAACTAGTAATTGATAGATAGTAGAAAACACCTATAGTGCAAAATATATACAAGGAATGTATTCAAATACTCTTGTCACTTAATTTTTGCTACAACTAGAACTTGTGAGCAACTCAAATGAAGAAAGGAAAAACAGTATGAAATAGTGGAAGAAATGTGTTAATAAGATAAAAAATAAGTTGTATATGTGGATGAAAATCAAAGAAAGTGTGTAGGTTATGATCAAAAAAATGTTTAAGAAACTAAAAAGAAAAATATAGCAAAAACTGCAGAATAAAGCGATTAGTTTAATATGAAAACACTCAAAAAATTATCAAATCATGTCATTACGGAAGTCTTTTTAGTATATGATACATATATTTATTATTTTGACTTAAAATTAACATAATTTCATCCTATATTATATTCAACGAATTATTAATAAGCCATATTACTTTTAATGTTGATAGTAGAATTTAAACCTTTAATTATTTTGATGGATCATATAATCGCATATTTTAACTCTAATATATTTCAGTATGTGAGCTTTTTGGTTTTCATATAACATGTTAGACTATAATTTATGCAGAAAGTTGTAGTTCCATGACATCTTATTTACTAGGAGTATATCAAAATTAATATTCTTTTCTAAATAGAAATAGCATAATTATTATGTAATAGCGTCTAAATCATATATAATTATGATATCACAAACCAATGTTTTTTATTTTTTATTGTTTCTTAAATCGAATTTAGAAAGGAGTATTAAACTAATATAATGCCTAATCCTTTAAAAAAAAATATGGGTGTAGGTACACATGGATCGATACGTAAAATAAAAAGAGTAGGAAGTGGGAGATATTGATGATATTACGCATGAAGCGTCAAAGGAAGGCAATGCCAATGATTTTGACAAAGAAAAAAAGATAATAAATCGCACTTGTTTTCCAACTCAAAAGAAAACCAAAGTTTCTTAGCTCTCCCTATGCCCTTCTGCCATTTAGTTTCCCCTTATTCCTTATGTTTCTCCCTTTTTCCTTTTTCTTTTAATGCTTTTTGGAGATCATTTTGTCCTTTTGTAAAAAAAAAAGGAAGAAAATGAAAGGGTTGCCTAAAAGCAAACACATATACATTTTTTTTTAACTCTACTATTAGATACTTCTCCCTCTATTTAACATGTTTTCTAGCAATATTTTTGTTTTTAGAGTGTTTTATAAATATTAATATATTTTTAATTTATTTTTTTGTCATAATTTATATTGTTTTGATTTTCATTCAAATATTTAACTTAACTTTGCATAATAGCATTCCGTTCATTATCTCACCCTAATGTATATATTTTTACTCTATTTTCTTTTTTTTTTGTTTGCACGTACTTATTATAAAAGTTATGGGACAAAAAGAGAACAACCGTACCATACAAAATCTGTAGTTAGTCCTTTTTTCTATTCAGTATTAAATAACTTTTTTATCATTATAAAATGATACAATTAAAAAAAAGCAAAGGATATATATATATATATGTGTAATTTTTATGACAAATTAATACCTAACTACTAAGTGTAGTTTTAAAAAAAAAAACCTTGAGCTGTTGTCTATTATAGGTGAATTAAAGGATCGAAAGGACCGAATAAAAATCGAATTCAGAATCTTACATGGAGAAAATGGTACTTGCTCAACTTAGACAAGACCCAATCCTATATATATATATATATACCTTGAGTATTATAGAAGATTCATGCTACTTAAATATTTTTTGTACGTGGACCTTAAAATGAAGAAAAAGACGTGACTAAAAGTAGGTCTTAAATCTTTTCAACCTAGCTTAATGAACATGCATTATATAGTGGTGTTAGTGTAAATGTATGCATTTGGTGTTAGTGTAAATATATTGCTTAGAGTTAAAAGGTATTTAAGTAGTTTTTTATGTTTATACAATGACCGATTCTAGACTAGTAAATATTATGACTTATATTAAATGAAGAGTTAAGATACTTTTATATAAGTTTTTGAGGGTGGGTCGTAACTGGCCTTTATTCACTAATATCTAGTATATAAAAGTCTTTTAAAATAAAAACATAGATAAATTAATGTAGAATACTGATTTATGCGAAATATATTGAATTAATAACTCTAATTCTGAATCTGATTCTATAAACATAATTAAGGATTTAAGGTGTAAGCATAAGATGGCGATTGCACTTGGTTAATTATTGCCCTCTCTTAGGCCTTAGCAACAATTTACGCGTGTATATTAAATATAGTTTACGAGACAAACAGGACATAAATTATTGTTTAAGAATAATAACGATATTGCGCTAATATTAGTTTTGAGCACATCATTATTTTAATAAAATAAATTAACCTTTGTCAAATTAGCTATGGTCTTTTAAATAATATATAAATAAACATTTTCAAAGTTGGGGTAGTTGTGTTCTATTATTATCATT
Source organism: Amaranthus tricolor (assembly GCF_026212465.1). Classification (NCBI taxonomy): domain Eukaryota; kingdom Viridiplantae; phylum Streptophyta; class Magnoliopsida; order Caryophyllales; family Amaranthaceae; genus Amaranthus; species Amaranthus tricolor. The sequence continues at coordinate 3,320,909 of NC_080061.1, forward strand.
TTTCAATTTATATCGGTTAGGTAATATAGAAAGTGCTTGATATATACTTGCTGGTGAGTCATGACTCAATGATCGCCGTCCATTAACATGTGCCAAGCGTGGTCTATAATCCTTCCTCCGTTTAAAATATTTGTAATATTTGTTTTTTTACGCAGTTTAATGTATTAATTTAATTTTTAATATCTGTAATTATGTATTATAAAAAAATTACAAAAATTTTATGTTAATAATCTTTGCATTGAGACGAATTAAACAAGATCTCACTTGAATATGTTTTAACTTATACATTAAAAATTAATCACAAATTAAAAGAGATGAGTGAATAGTGTAAATTTGCAACTTTACAACTAATTTGGAACGAAAAACGTATAAGGTCCTATTATTAAATGATCTTAAAATTCTTTTTTTATACTAATTTTATTTATTATTTCAATTATTACAAATATATGTAATTTTACACAAGAGTAAACAATAGTAATAAAGAAGATAATGTTTTCTGCTATGCTAGATAATAACGTCTGCTATACTATCTCTTTTTTCAAGTATATTACATTAGTTTATAAACTTATATATATTGCCTAATTGGATATAGTAAATTTAATTAATGCAAAGATTTTATTATATATTAATATTTTAATTATTTTTTATTAATTATAAGGCTTTATAAGATAAAATTGTGACACGAGGATTCCAAAATTAACAAGACAACCGTGCTGATAACGAGATCTTTGCCTCCTATTTTTCTTGTGTCACAAATATTTGCTGATGTTGTCTAAATTGTATCTTAATTCAAGCCCATTATTCAGAGGAGATATACAAAAGGAAAATAGTTAGGTTCATGTCAAAAAAAATACTCCCTCCTATTCAGTTTATGTGTCTCATTTTCTTTTATGGTCAAGTCATCTTAATTGTCCCATTTTTATTTTTGGTATGGGTTTTTGACTTTTATGCCCTTAGTAACTTTATCCTATTTTCAATTATACCCTCCATTACCCATACTAATTTCCTCCCTTACATTAAAAAACCCATAATACTACTCTCTTTCCTACCTTTAGGGTCCTACTTTTGACTCTTCTTAAAATCCGTGAAAGGTCAAATGGGACTCCTAAGGTGAATAGGAGGGAGTATAATATAGAAAGGTAGTTAATTAGCTTAGTAAGATTTTGTAGGGTAATAGTCTAGTAAAATATTGGGACATTGCTTCATCTACACACTTGTTAAATAATTCGTCATTAATAAATATAAATAATTAAATAGTGAAATGTAACTCACTAATAAATATATTTTATTTTTCCACTATTTTTTTCACAGATTTTTTTCATATAAGGTGATGCTTACTTGTATTGAATATAAAGTATCGATATAAATACACTATAATAAAAAAAGAAAGTGAGTTCATATGAAATCTCTTATTATAAATTTATAATTCTAAAGTACAAAAATAAAAATAAATTCATTGCATTGAAAAATATTGATAAAAGTATAAAAATTTTCGTTTAGATTAGCTATGGTCTTATTGATAAAAAATAATAATAAAATATTAATAAAAGTATAAAATTTATGATTAGCTATGGTCTTGATAAAAAAATATTGATAAAAGTATAAAAAATATTGATAAAAATATAAAATATTGATAAAAAAATACACATATGCTTGTAATTAATTAATCTATATAAAAATGGCTTAAATAAGAATGTGGAACATAATAGTAGGATAGAAAATGGTCTTTAATTCGGATCATTAGATCAAGTTTGAATAATAATATTATTGTTTTAGATTATATTCAAGCATGTACTTGTTTAACAATATTTTTGATTACGAAGGTTATCTGTGAGATTGTAAGGTTTTCTATTAGTACATCAAAATATTTAGAATGAAAGTGAATTTATATGATGTATAATTTAAATTTTATACTAGTTTTTGATTGAATATAAAATCATTTTTAAAAATAATTTTAGATAAAAATAACTTTATTTGCCATGTTAAATAAAAATTTAATATTTTCACAAATTTGAACTTTTGGCCGTAAAGGTTTTCTACTTCTTCAGTTCCAATTTACTTGTAATGTTTGTTTTTTCACGCAGTTTAATGCACTAATTCAATTTTTAGTATCTCTCATTAAAAATTATAAAATCTTTGCAATGAGACGAACTAAACAAGATTTCGCTTGACTATATTTTAATTTATAAATTAAAAACTAATTAAAAATTAAGAGTGAAGAATGAATAATGTCCTTTTTCATAATGTGCAACTAATATGAAACAAAAGAAGTATTAATTTTTTTTATTTTTGTGATTTACATTATTGATCTAAAAATAAATAATAAGGATTCTATTGACAAATATGTTCAGAACAATAATGGTTCATCACAATCATAGATATATTCAACAATACACCTTTATTTTATATTTTTAAGGCCATTCAGAAAAAAAAAAAAAAAAAAAACCATTGTCACTTTCTTGAGCCAAAAACGTTTCAAAAGGTGACACTAGAAAACATTCTTACCCTACACGTCACAAAATACAACTATGACGACACTGTCTTAATGTGCATGGATGATAGTCCAGTGGTATTATAATTTAGGAATATAATAATAATAATAATAATGTATTAATGTTCCATTTTCAATCATGCCACTTTCATGAATATTTCAATAAAATATAGGACCTTCATTTCATAAGAGTTGCTCCATTTAAGCTCCACCTTGGCACATGTATTAAAAAAATTATTATATAATTAATTATTAACAAATATTATTATTGTCCTTAAAAATTAATAAAGTATAAAGTAAGAATAAAAAATAATTTATTACTTATTTTATGACATATATAATAATATAGCAAATATTGTGAAACAGATAAAAAAAAAAATATAACATATGTATTATAAAACAGAGAAAGTATTTGATGACCAAGTGCTACGATATTTGATATTTATATATTTATATCATGTTTTATTTATTTAAATCAATAATAAAAATATGATGAACAAATAAGGCCGGAGTTGGAGTATGCATTAGAGATTTAGAAGTTAGAACTAATACATTTTGAGAATCAATTGATGAAAAGATGAGATCATACGGACACTATAATATCGATCATATACTTAAAATATGCAAGTCTTTGTGGTTTTATCTAAAGATAAGCTAACTATATTTAATCATATTGTGCATCAAGTGTCTCGTGGTTTATAATACTTCATATCATGTGGGAGTAATTTTGAGCCTTACTTTGCATTCGATTCTATAATTTTGCTCCAAACTTTTTCCTTTTTAATTTGTTTGTCATGTTTTGACCTAAAAATTCTTATTATGTTAATTTTAATTAAAGTGTAACAAGAAACTAAAATAGAGTATCGATCTCCAATTATTGTTTGTACACTTTGCTTGTGAGATATTAAATTTAAGATTGTGTCATAACAAATAATTCATTTTAAATTATAGATTTCAGTTATGAAATTATAAATGAAGAATTTAAGAATGATAAGGTTTGAAAAGTTATTCTTCAATTTTCAACTTTACCTACTTTAAAATAATGGTGAAATTAACTCAAATCTAAAATTGAAATTATTGATTTATCATATATAAATTTCAATCAATTCTTGAATTCCAAATAAATACTCCATATACATACAATACAAAGGAAAAACAGAAGGGGAATGATCTGATTTACAAAAATTTATTTCTTTTCTTTTTTTTTTCAAATTCTAAATATACATATGCTCGTAATTAATTAATCTATACCTAAAAAAGAAAAATAAAATTTCCTATATTAAATAAATCAAAAGTAGAAAAAAAAAACTATTCTTCATACAAAAAACAATACTAATAAATAAATAAAAGTGAATAAAGAAAAAGGAAAGAAAGTAAGTTAATTAAATAAATGAAGGCTCCAATCCCTTAGCATATGCTTTGGCAGAGTATAATTGAGAAGCACGAAATTTGCCATCATAAGTCTAATTCCTTCCCAAACACGCCACTAGTAAATAGTAATTTTCAAGACATTTAGTCAATAATTTGATCAGAAATCGCAAAATTGTACTTTTTTTTAATTATTAATGCCAAACACTAAATTAGCCTATAGCTAATTAGAAATAATTTAGTACTCCCATATGAATGGATCAGCTGGCTCATCATGATCATTAGCCGGCTCATCGGCTTCTGGTAGCCGCCAATGTAGCGAGTGCCCAAATTCTATGACATTTTCAAGGTCTAAGAACAAATCAGGCAAGTTAAAGAATATATTGTCATCAAAATTAGAAGATGAAGCAGATGATGACGTGTCATAGTTGGACGATGATGACGTGGCGGTTGTAATTGGGGAATCGGCTTGGTTTGATGGCTCGGCTTGTGAGCTTGGAAATTCTATTGCGGCTTTAATGGCTGCGGCTTGGATATCCTTGGGAGTGGTGCTTGTTGGTTTAGGTAGTAGATGTGCTATTTCGGGAAAGTTTAGGAAAGCATTATGGCCTTTGATGGCTAGGGCTGCCACGTCATGGGCTCGAGCTGCCATGGCAGCTGTGGCAAAAGTTCCTAGCCATATTCTTGACTTTTTTCTTGGCTCGCGGATTTCTGATACCCATTTACCCCAATTTCGCATTCTTACTCCTCTATACGTAGGATGTTTTCCTTCGAAATTTCCCTTAGACTTCTTTTTTCTACTCTCATTGCAAATTTTGTCCTCTTTTAATCTTTTTGTGTAATTTTTATTGGTCGTAAGAGTAGTAGAGACGAAATTGTTGGCATCAGAGGCTGAGGCAGAGAGAGATGTAGAGGTGGAGGATGAATATATTGTTTGGTGATTGCAATATGAGGTGATTAAGGAGGTTTCTTCCATTTGGGTTGCCACAATATGGGATTTATGGGACTTTAGTACTTAGGATATATATATAAGTAGAAGAGCTTCTAAGGAAAATAAAGGAGCAAATGGGAGAATACTTATAGGAGGAAGACCCAAAAGACAAAAGGAAGTAAAATAGTCACTAATCAAGCTCTCTTAGCTAGTAGCTAGCTTGCGTAACATATCCCCTCCTCCATTCACTTCTCTTTTTACCTTTTTTTAGTGTGTTTTTAAAGGGACCCATCTTGATTTGTTGAGAATATATGTATAATTAAATAATTAATAATTATAAAAATATATGTGACCTTGACATTATATCTAGGAGGTTTCTTGTTGGTTAGACTTTGCCCTTTATTCATATAATTGATGTAGATCTCATTAGTAATATAATATTATTGTTTTTACTAAATTCCCACATGACTAATTGGTGTAGTAGTTTTGGAAATGTTTTTTCATTAGGATATATATTGCATTATTGTTAATCTTGTTTTCTACTTGCATATAAATGAATATATATTAATATACTGTATACGCATATGCAAGGAGAAAATACCTTTATTTATATATTTGATCTAATATTGATGAGTCTATTATATTCATCGTGAATTGCTTAGGCTGCAATCTTGAACTTAAAATATAATCAACTCTTTTTCACCATTAATTAGCTTATCTTTTCATTCTTAATTATTTTTTAAAAAGGTTATATAATTTAATCATGAAGAAATACAACTAAAGCTTCATCTTATAGTATAGAATGCAATACTTGTAACAGATATTTTCTTCAACTCAATTTAATTTCTATTATGCTATTATTTTCACTTTTTATATTTTTTTTTTCAAATTAAATTCAATTTATCTTGATTATATAAGATATTTTAGTAGTCAAACATACATAGTCGATTATGTTACACTTGCATATGAGTGTTAATGTGTACTTAACACAATGATGGATCCAAACTCAATCAATTGTTGCCATCTTAAAAATCAACCTTATGTTATGATCAAGTATTTCACCTAAGTAAAAGCACTAATTAAAAAGAGAAAAAGATGGTTAAAGTGGGGTACGACATTTGAGCAAAAGAAATTGATTTATAATCATATTGTTTGTGATAAACGTGGATAGCTCTTGATCGCAACTGTTAGTTGATCATAATCATTCACTAATTGTTATGTACTTATGCTATGAAATACTACTACCTTGTCCTACAAGTCTAGATCTATGTGTTGTCAATACCATACAAATCTCTATAACGTACATTACTCGTTTTAGGGTTTTTATTTTAAAAGAAAAGGTAAATACTAGCTATATATACTCCCTCATCCTTAAAATCAGAATAAAAGCATTCAGAGTCGAGTTTGCGATCTGAGAGATTTGAGGCGAAATATTAATTATAAATTTCTAAATATTAACTATACTATTATAGATTTATAGCTACTTCCTCTGTTTCTTAAAACAATTCTCACTTTTCATTTTCAGTGTTTTATTTATTGTTCTTATAAGGAATCTTCCACATGTCTTCTAAATATCACAAATCTTAGACAAAAATAACCTTACACATCCTCATTTTAATGTTTTAATAATGCTTATGGCTCTACATATCTTCCACTAACTTCATATTAACATTTTAATATTCCTTATGGTCCCCACATGTTTCCCACTAACTTTATAAAAACAATTATTTATTAGTTGTGGTTCTCATATTTTTCGACTAACTTTCTTTTAATATTTTTTTAAATATTTATGGTCATCACTTTTCCTCCATCAAATTTATTATTCAATAAAATAATATGTCCACTATCTAAAAAGAATCTTTTCTTAAATCTTGTAAACATACTTTATGAGAACTTCATTCAGGAACGAAGAGAGTATTAAATTTTAAAATGTTGTTTATCTAATTTTTTTTGATGGGCTCGAAGTATAGACCCCTCTTATAGAGTCGGCCCTGGCAACATCATGCAATTGACATAAATATTAATAAATTTATATGAATCATTAAAGGGTGAGAATTGAATTAAAAATGACAGAAAATAAGAAAATATATGTAGATGTGAATTTTAAAAAAAATAATAACACTACTGCATAAAATGGAATTGTTACAAAATTAAATTGTATACTTAAAAAAATGTGACCGTACGTTATGAACAAAAATTATATGTGTTCGTTATTAATGCGCAGGGTTTCTTTAGAGTTAAAAAATTTAAGAACATCATCATTTCTAATTAAGACAGCCAAATTGTTGACACACATTACATACATTATAACTACTAATTTTATTTTTTTGCAAACGAATATAACTTCTACGGTAAGTCTTGAATGAGATTATTTTATTGTTGGACGAGCTCATACAAATAATTCATTAATAAAAAAAAACATTTAAAAAACAATGCTTTTTTTTTTTTTTCTTATGAGTGATTACAATTTTACATTAGTATTTAGTTTACTTACATATATGTCTCTAAAAGTGGTACATTTATGTTGTGTACAAATTAAAGACTCTACTATTTGTAAATTTTATCCACTTATTTTTTCGCACTTTCAATATCGTTCATAAATTTAATATTTTAATCTTATTTACTCTTTCGTTCCGATAAAAATCAATTTATTCACGACATACAATGTAGCTTTTTCTATATGGGACATAGGGATACATGTGTTTTCATACGCCAAACTTACTAATAGAAGTATGTATTAAGAATAATTTTTTTTTAATCAAAATATTATGAATAATTTTAATTGACTAATAGTACATCAAAGTATGTATATGTTTAGGAATGCATTTACTGATAATTTATTAAAAAAAAATAAATAAATAAATTATTGCCGGCCAAATGATGTTAATCAAATTGGGATACTAATAAGCAAAGTCATAAAGGTCGGATATAAAGCGTTTGGTGAAGATATAGTACAATAATCATAATATTTGAATGGCAAAAGCTAACAAACGCCTTAGGGGTATTCACTAACAAAAATGATTATGTACATTCAAAAGAATAAATTAAGAAATAAAACAAAATATATAGATATAATATAATATATTTTGATGTTGTTTTGGTGTTAAATTCTATATTTTTACCATATTAGATAATAAAAATAATATTTATATAATTAAAAATTTAAAATATATTCTATTTGATTTACTCTATAAATTTAGTTTTATCCGAATACCCGAAGACCTTCAATAACAAATACCTATCTCAATTTACTAAGACTTGGTTTAGTATACTCAAAAAAAACACAAAATAATTTATATGGTTCTATAATCTTATCAAAAGAAAATATACATTTGGTGATTAAAATGTATGAATAAGGATAGTGGTTATCAAATACAAGTTTTTGAAATAAGGCTGACATCATTATATAATATAATATTAGAGGGGTGTTTGGTTTTGAAATAATGTAACTGAAATTGTAAAGTCATCGGTTTTGTTCGCAATTTATCGAGTTAGGATCCTCTCTATGGCTTAAAATATAATGGAGGGTTTATTATTTAATCTAATAATTATGATTGTTTGATGGAGTTTTAATAGGAGGGACTTTAACATTTTATTTTTTATTTTAAAATATGCGTTAAAATTTTAACATAGGTAATATAGAAAAGTAATGTAGAGAATGCTAATACCAATATCAATTTCTTTCGAAATTTGAAAAAAATAATTTTTCAACACTCCTTCATCTCCGGCTTCTACGATTTCGCTTAAAGTACATCAATATCAAGCACAAAAAGACATTATACGGAGGACTCCTACCCTCCATTCTTTTTATTTTTCTTAGATAGAAAATTTTGACCATAAATTCTCATATGATCTATAGATAAAAATATATTTTTTAGTAAATCTGTTTTAATATGTAGTTTTTATATATCAACTTTTTATGCATAATAATTTAAGAAAATAATGAAGTAATTACAATTATTTATATTTTAAATTTGCGTGTAAAAAAATGAATCATGAAACTAACAAAGGAGAACAAAATATGTAATACATATTACCAACAAAATAATTGAAAGACGGCTATAATTAGGGTTGTTTAAAATCGGGTACCGGGTCGACCCGAATTCGAAAATCCAAGTACCTGTTTTTCGGGTACCTAAAATTGTGATCCGGTTCCGACCCGGTTTAAACCGGGTACCCAGAATCGGGTCGAAAATCGGATACCCGGTTTTCTTAGAATGTTTTTTCTTTATTTTTTTTGTCTTATTTTCGTTCAACTATGTGTTTTTATCTCTATTTTTATTTAAAATATTTTTTTATAAAATTCAAATACTAACTCTTTAAAAATATTTAGGTTAGTTAGTCATAGAAAAAAAATTAAGAAAATTAAAGAATAATATTGTTACACATTAGTTTAAGTAAGAACAATTATATAAAAAAAATTTATCTACGGGAGAAAAATTATATTAAGATTCAACCCAAAATTAGCTTATAGATATTATCATTATTTTATTTCTGAAAAAGTAATAAAAAAAAAACGGATACCGGCTATCCGGTTTCAAAAAATATGTGACCCGAATCCGGATCCGATACCCGATTTAAAATCGGGTACCTGATCTAGATTATCCGCTTTATAAAAACCGGGTACATTATCCGATTTTGAAAACCGGATACCGGATAATCCGGATCGGATATTTCGAATCGGGTTTTTTTGCACACCCCTAGCTATAATTACTGAGGATTGCTATATTGACATAATAATTTATCATATAAAAACAAACATAGTAATTTAGAAGTAGAACGTAATACGTAATAATTTCAAAAGAAAAAAATTAATATGTAATAATTATTATGTATTTAATTTAATTTCTACTTCTCTTTCATTTAACATTATTTTTTATTTTGAATTTTCCCTCTTGTTTTGTATCATCTTTATTTTTGGAAATAGACATAGTATTTTACATTATAGCAATTTCTTTTGATTTCATCCATATAATTTAATATTTATCTTTATTTATTACCAAACGTTCTCATTTTCTAAAAAACACTTTACTTTCACAATAATGCAAAATAAAAAGACGGAGAATTACATCATATATAAGACAAACATAGTACAAAATACAATATCTACTTTAACTACAACTCTTTTAGTTATATTGAAATGTAATGTTTTGTAATTATATGTATGGGCCTATTCTCATGGAATATGGCTTGTTAGAGGTCTCATCAGATATATCGTACGTTGTTTTATTTGTGGAACCTTTCATGGGAGACACACATCCTTGTCCTCTTTAGGGTTTTTTTGTCTTTAAACAACCCCACACCTTGTAAATAATTATTGGCCTCCTAAACAATATTAACCTTTTATTTTCTGATAAGATGGGTCAGTATTTAATGGTCTAATTAGTTTAAAGTTTAATTTATTAGAGGTCTAAATAATTGAAAGGAGAGGATATGTATGAGGAGAGTGTGGTGTCTTAACTTCTAGCGAAAAAGACTCTTGTATGAAGCCAAAGCGTTGAAGTAGGTTTGATGGGTGTTGGTGTGTTTAAAACAACCCATCGATTTAATATTTACCTAATTTTGAAATCGAACTAAATTTAACCCGATTTTAAAAAATTAAATATATAGGAAATTCTGAATCGATTTGAAATATCTTATCTAATATCGATTCAGTATAAAAGAGTGTTTATCCGTACGTATTGTGAGTTTAATAAGCCTATTTTTGGTACAGTATTAAAGAATTGCATCATTGGATCTTTGGCATTGTATAATAAGATTCGCCTTTAGAAAAATATGGCCAAGAAACGTTTCAAGGAAGTGCACTAAATGTGGATAATATTTGTGGTTGAAATGTAATCATAATCTTTACGAAATTTTAATTTTGGGCTCTAATTATTGTTTTTCTGAAAAAGGAATGTATCACAAATTAGCTGGTAGACTTGTGATATGAGTGAAATTCACTTGAAAGTAACTATTACGACCAAAATCAGAATAGGAAAAATAATAAATAAATATTTTGCTTATTTTATAGTAATTGTAATACATTTTATTTGGGAAAATATGGGATAATTTTAGCTTATTTTGATAGAAATCAAACTATCCAATATTTATATTATTTGATAAATTAATTAGTTGCTTGAAACAACTTATTGTTTTGAATAAGCTGATTTTAAACAGGCAGTTCATATCAGCGTGTCAAAAATCAGATGGTCAAACCGGTTATAAAATTACTTAGTTAAATTAGCCAATGTAGTCAGCTATCAGACATAAGCTACCAGGCAATAGCTACTAGCTAGCTATCAACTGTAAGTTGTTTTGCAATTAAACACCCCCGTTATTTTGATTTTCAGGGAGGAGCAAAGAGCATGTGGACTCTATTTACTCATTGATGATAAATAGGCCTTACGTTAACAATTAATGATAAAACAGATATCAAAATTTTTTCGTAAAAATTAAACGTTGGTAGGTTTTAAACACCAACCAACAATATCATAGGAAGGCACATCATAAATTGAGCTGCCTTTAACTCGACTGATGAAATATAAGGAGTTTACTTAAATATAAAACCTTTATTTTCTAAAGACCTAGGCAGTTGAACACCTGAAATGAGCCTATTACGCCCCGTTGATTTCAACATTAGCATTTCAGGCATGGTATTTCCGTCAACGTTTACCTTTTCTCCTTCCAATTTAATGTATATTTCATGTTACATGGATTGTGAAACAAAATTGTTAGATTTTAAGAAATGTGAGTGTCGATCCTTAAAATTTTTAACCCACAAGGATTATAAATTTCGTTGGGATTGAGCAGCAACTAAAGGCTTAGAAAAAAGTAATGCACTTACTATCAAATAAAGTTTATAATCAAGTATTACTTTTTCTATTTTTCTTTGTTCTTTTCACTTAGTTTTTTGACGAATCAAAATTCAAATTTAAAACTCAAATAATTTTAATTGTGAGTTTTTTAAAATTCAAAAAAATTAATATTTAAAAAGCATATATTGAAACGAATCTATCAAAATCTCACATAAATGCTTTTTCATATGTGTATCGATGAAAAATTATAGTCACAGTTTAACATTAGCTAAAAATTATAAATTCTACTTGAAAATAACGTATGAAAATAAATGAAGTATTTGATAGTAATAAAAAGTTACTTACTAAATTCATAAAATAATGTTACTTTTTCGAAGTATTTTAGATGTGGGACAACACATGTGAACCAACAAGAATGAACACTTAGGACAAAATTATGTATAGTACATTTGCAATAATGATGTGTTTCCTGTAAAGAGTGTGGTGCACAAACACATAAATACTAATGGAAAAGGCAAATAATTAGAGAGTACACAAAATTACGTGCTGTTTTTTAATAATAATTTATAAAAAATTACCCTAAATAATTCAATATTTTAATAATTTTCCTAGAATAATCTCAACTTTTGATTAATTATGAATAATTTAAAGTAATTTACCCAAAAATATTATTGTGCAAATTATAACTTGCTTTTACGGGTAAATTAACCAAAAAAAGGGAAAAACTAAAATAAAATAACAAAAAGAAAAATCAGACACCTTTTCCCCAACAGCCACTCTGTCTCCTCCCACCGCACAACCACCATAATTCCCACCACTGACCACACTGTCTTCCACCCTACTTCCCACCGTCATACCTTTTCATTTGTATTTTCTACCAAAATTGTCAATGACAATCTATCCAATATAAACAACACTTACAATACTCAAAACACAATTAATAGGAAAAATGAAAGTAATAATTGGAGTTCTTATCTTCTTGCATTTATTCATACATCAAAATGAAACAATACAAATTTATACGATTTTGTTGATTAAAATCAAAGAGAATCGGTGGGGGAGAGGTGTGGCGGTTGGGAGGGGCGGGAGAGGGAATGCGGTGGGGAGGAGCTGTGGCAAATGGGGAGGGGCAGGAAAGGCGATGTGGTGGGGGAGGTAGTGGCTGTGGAAGGGGTTTAGCTTTTTAATTTTGTTTTTTTTTTATTTTTACTAGTGTTATTTAATTTTTTTTAAAAAAAATACATGTATAGCAGGTGACCAATCACCATAGTATACTTTTGTCAAATATTCTTCAAAGTTCAAATTATTTATGGTAAATCAATAGTTGAGATTATTATAGGAAAATCAAACAAAAGTTAAATTATTCGCGTAATTTTTCCATAATTTATTTAGTCTATTTTATTGAATTTGCAATATTTTCTATTGTTTCACAAATTTCACTATACTTTTTATTTAAAAGTGACTTTACACTCTTTTTAATTTTCAATCACACCTGTAATTAATCTTTTCATCATCTCATGATACATATTTCAAATAGTTTATCTTATTTTACTTTAAATTAAACAACAATAATCATTTAGCATTGCTAATTATATGCTGTTTGGCATCATCAGGACTCAGGACTATCGCTCCTTTCATTTTCCTCCATGATTGACATTCCCGCTCCCCTGATCATAACTACTATGAGCGAATTTATTGAATATAACGATGAGTAACATCCTAACTCAGGTGGATCATCGTTTAATCTGATCATAACTACTATGAGCGAATTTATTGAATATAACGATGAGTAACATCCTAACTCAGGTGGATCATCGTTTAATTTGCATGTTTTAGAGTGACATAAATTTAATCAACAATATATAGCAAGACTGAAAGTTTCACAAAGGGATGAGATAAAATGCACATAAATATTTTAGATTATATATATATATATATATATATATATAGGTTCTATTTTTTTTTTTTTTTTTTTTTTTGTAATTCATGGTTTAAACTTCATAATAATTGAATTGAAGTACTTTGAGATAGAAACCCCTTATTTTGTCTTCAAGTCAATAAATACTCCATTCTTTTAAAGACATTTTATCTTGCAAAATGTTTATTTCATATTTTCATGTTACACTTTAGGAAACTTTACTCAAAAATAAACCAAATTCTCTGCTTCATTGCCACTAAAAATTAAATATTCATTATACTCCTAAGTTCTACATAAGCTCAGATACTTGGTTGTTTTTATATTTTGTCCCGGCCAAAAAACACTCACAATGCAATGTGAGCGGTTCTTTGCGGTTCTATCCAAAGAACCGCTGACATTGTAAACAACTTTAAAATCTCTCAAATGTCTCCATTTCATTATATAGGACTGCTCACAAAGTCAGCAATTTGTTAAATAGATCGCTCACAATGTGAGCAGTTCTTTGTCACATAAAAGCACGGGCTTTCTCTTTCATTCATCATTTTAGAACTCTTCATCTTCCTTTAAGCTTTTTTTCTCTCAAAATACGACCCATCTTCATTGTTGAGCATAAGCTTCCCCCAACTTCTTTGGACATCTTAGATCAAATCTAAACAAGTTCTCTCTCTCTCTTCTATTTCATCATTTTCCTTCTCAATTTTTTTTGTGCATACAATTTCATGATTTCATGATTGTACCATTTGTTCTAATCATTTCTATTGTTATTGTTGTTCTTGATCATCAATATTGTTTTTAACCATTGTTGTTAAACAAAATTAGTATTTGGATTTTTGTTGATAGTTTAGTTGCTATTTATGTTTTTCTTAATATTGTACTGTTAGTTATGATTGATGATGTATGTTATTGTTGATCAATTGTGGTTTTGTTGGATTTAATGTTGAATAGTGATGTTGGTGTGGGTGATGGTGATGTTAGTGTTGTTAAAGATGTTGGTGAAACAAGGATTAAGGTTTAGGTTTTTGTTAGGGTTTAGGGTTTAGTTTAGGGTCTAGGATGATGATGTTGTTGTTTAGTTAAGGGTTAGGGACTGACTAATATTTTTCTCACAATATACTAATAGAAGAAGCAACTACTTAGCTTGCGTTCTCCATTATTTATTTATTTTAGCTTGTGCATCATGTTGGAATAAAAAAATAGTTATACAAACTTACAACTAATTAAGTATAGATTTTGTCCATAGCTTTTCTTTTTGTTTATTTTTGGGGAGCTTTGTCCTCTTCCCTCTTCTGAGGTATAAGTTTAACAAACAACCAAAGTCGAAGTTAGAGTCGAGAAGTCCGGACCTGACGCTTCAGCATGGGTCGAACATACTCATGGAAACCATCAGGGACAATAGAGTCATTCAAAGGATCCTTCCATGCTTCCTCATAGAGTTTTGGGTACACATTTCCATCATATCGACCCAAAACTGAACCGAGGAAATGATCTGTATAGTTGAATGCATCAACAAGAGCAATTGCATTTGGGCGTACCTAAGAAGCCATACCAATCACGGACACAAGTAAAAAAACATAGGAAAAAGAGGATAATGTAACTTGATATAAAATGTATGTGACAAATACCTTGGAAAATAATGTACGGAGGAGATCATTTGCAAGGGAAGCTTGCTTAGGTGTGATGCATCCAGTGGACAGAAAATCGCCTAGATGCTTCCCCATGAGTGAAAGCGCGTAGATACCACAAAGTGCTTGCAACTGATCTTTAACTCCTTCCCCAGAAATGTTTTGTTGCAATCTCTCAATGAACCTAACAAAGTAGCAAGACCCATGAAGGATTAAAACCAGACTGTAAACAAACACACTAAAGGAAAAGGTATTTCTAAAGACATAGATATGTTACACAATTCAAAATATCAAAGATGTCTTGTTCAAAAGGAAACACAGTGAACCAAAAATCAATGGAAAGTAATCACTGAAGGTTTCAAACTTCACTTTCATTGTTTAGTTTCCCACCAGAAAATTAGATAGACGAAAAGGGAAATGGAGTGGAGGATACAATTAAAGAAAGATGAGGGAAAGATGTGCACCACTTAAAAAAGAAAATCTTTTTCTACGCTTGGAAAAGCTACTGTAGTTCAGAGAAATAATCACTCTTTACAAATAAAGAAAAAAGGTCAATAAGTTTTCCAGAAGAACAATTTCACTCTCACCGACGGGTATGAATCATGGTACTTTGCACACATTATCTCTCTAGGATAAAGAAACTATTTGATTATTTACAATTATTAGCCTTCAGCTTCAAGTAAGAACTTCTGATTATAAGTTGCAACATAGCTACACTTAAAAGAATGAAAGTGATGTTGGGGGAAGAGGGCAACAATGGAGAATATAACATCAATTCAATCAGCGAATACGATGATTGTACAGTTTCTCAGAAATCAGACCTGCAGGTCTAAGTATGTGCAAGTCCATATTCCAGAATACAATAAATCATCCATAGATGTTACTATGGTTACAAAGAAAGATAAGAGATGAAGGTGATCACTCACTTTGCAACCACTATAAGCTGACAGTGAGCTGTAGCTGCCCCCACTAGATCGGCTGATAGTTCCTGGAAGCCTGAAAGAAATAGATTATGGCATGTAAAATTTTCTGTTTTCATAGGTTAAAAAACTAGAATCACTAAAATGTTAGTCTGTTGAATAAAACAGTACCATAAGGTTTCTAATTGTCACCAATGAGCAAAAATTGAAATAAAAAGCAACAAAGAGTGCTAACTTTACAATCTCCTTGAAAATGCAAAAGGATCATCAATTTCCATATGAATCGCTAGAAAAAATGCCTATGTTACCAGGTTAGAAAATTACCTTCTTCTGGATTAGAAAATTCACTCAACTTTTTAGCACATGAAACAGACATTCTAAGCGATCGTGCTTCAAAAGCCTCCAGTACATTCTCAGGTTTCAACCAATCTTCAGCTGCATACGGACAAATAGGTAACCATGTCAAGAGTAACACAATAGCATCCACAAGAACAACACTATTATATAGAATCATCAACTAAATGACATGAACACATTAGCTTTGTTTAGATGTTCAAAGCTTCCAAGACATTTTAGAACAGCGACACATGAGTTCTAGAGTCAAAACCATAAAAGGTACACTAAACCTTTTTGCACACTACTTCGTGACTGCATCAGATACTCTGCATTTCCCATATAAACAGTTGTTCCAAAATGTTTCCCAGATCCCAGTTGTGCTACAGTTTTCATGAGAAATCGAGCAACCTAAACAAAGGAAGAAGTAAAGTTTATTAAATCGACAACAGTGAATATATTGCTGTTGAATAACTCCCAAACTACAAGTCAAACCAGCACAAATTACTTCATTCTTTTTCTATTCACTAGGATAAAAGGGGTTAATATGTTGCTTCACTGACAGTTGAACTAGAGCAGAATTGTAAAACATCAAGTGCTAACACAGCAGAAATAGCTGCTGCACAACATCAACACAGATGTCAACATTGATCGACTGCCTCGAGGCTCCATTTTCTAGTAATGTATGGGGGGCATCTTATATGAAACTTCACCCCTATACAAAAAATAGGGAGATTTTAATTGAAATTTGAGCAAACAGTATCACCAGGAAGTCGGAAAAGTTAAAACCATATTCTTGTCCGCATAATGATTTAATTGATTAAGAAACTACCTACGCACCACACCATATGTCCCACACTATTGTTGCTTATATAGCTGTCCACACTCCACACTTTTTGCAAGAATCTTTGAAAATTCTTCTAGAAGTCCATAACTTCTTGACCCTTTTTACCTGATACCTCTGGATCAGATGTCTCAAATTATCTCACAAGAGAAAAAAGACAACCAAGGATCCAAAATGCTTCATTTCCACTTTGAAAATTGAAATATTGTGTGTGTAAGAGAGAGAGAGAGAGAGAGAGAGAGAGATAAGAATACCTGCAAAAGCAACACAATATTGTCACCCTCATAAGTACACGCAGGGACATAAACAGCAAATAACTCAGGGAGCCCACTGCTACAGAGATAGCCATGCCCTCCGCAGAGTTTTCGACATTCTTCTATAGCATCCTACATCATAATAATTGAGGAATGCAAAATAAAAAGGTTAGAAAATTATGTTCTTAGTATTTTGTCAGCTGAAAGTATTCCAAACATAATTCTTAAATGCATCAATGACACTATTTAATTTCAGACAGCAAAAGGTGATCAAATGAAATGCTTTAACCATGCAATCTAAAAGCATATATTTCTACAAGTGAATGGAATTGAGTTCTTAATCTCGAAAAAGAATATTTGATAAAGCATCTGCAATATGCAAAGTGTACTGAGAATCAAACCAGGTATACAGTATCTCATTCAAACAATAATTTCAAGCACACTTACATGCACGTTCTGTTGAGACATGACAAGGGGAGAAAGCGAAATTTAACCATAATGATTCACTTAAAGTATCAAAATTTTACAGCCAATCCAATAAAACAAAAACTGGGGGATGCAAGATGGAGTAATGAAGCCAGTAAAACTAAAACAATAGTTACTAAATCAAATAAGTCATGTCAGCATTAACGCCCAAAAGGTTTAAGTTTGTAGATTATCACATACAGCAGTAACTGATGTTGTCAAGGACTTCAATCCTGCTGTGCAAGCATGGACCTCAGGCAGCGTAGAGAAATCATTAGCTTGCAATCTCTTAGTCACATCCATGTAGAGCCACTTCAGCCAGTCCCCTACAATTCTGAAAGCATAAGCTGAAGCAAGCAAAGGAAAGAGCCTGCTCTGCTGGGTTTTGTAATCAATCACCTACAAGGAACAAAGAGTGTACATGAAATTTATCAATAAGCATAACTCAAAATAGTTCAAGGATCTATTCGGTCATACTAGTCACTAAAATATTTCACGAAAGGCCACTCGATGAGTCTTCTAAACAGTTGTAGTACACCAGCTTAACAAGCATTTTGATGCAATTACTTACTCTTTAGCTGCTAAGGCTAAAACATCAAAGAGCATTGAACATTCACATGCCAAGATGGCCAACTAAGCGAACGTGGCAAACAAGATAACCAAGAGCACTAGCTCAAAGTACAAAATTCGATGTTGGCTCAACGAAAAACTGAACTGAGAATCTTAAAACAAATTTTTGGATAACAAGGGTTGTGATACGAATAATAACATTCAGAAAGAAAATACAGATGCTTGATAATCTAGTATTCAATACCTGAATCTCACGTCCATTCTTAGCCCCAAACTGCCGGCGAACAGCACTATACCTTGTCGCAATACAAACTGCTTTTGATAGAGCACGTGAAGCATCATACACAATTGTCTGGCGAACATAAACCATGGTACCGTAGATTAGCTGCCTAGGGACATCTGACTGCACAACTTTTCCTTCTCTTGTCACCTGAAACACACTGGACCACGCAAAGCTGGTTTAGAATAACCACTCCAACATTACTCCCATTGAAATTAGCTGGTATAGTTTATTTCTAAGAAGAAAAACTAAAAAAATTACACAAAACATGAGGACATACCAAAATCAACAGTCATCAAAACCTTCAACAATCAATCTGGAGCTCAGTAAAACATATATCATCCATAATGCCCCCCCAACACACACACACTCCCACTCAACAAAAACCCCCATGCAGAGAGAAAGAGAGTTAAACTATAAATACTCCACAATTGCTTATCATTAATTGGAGTATATGTATTGTTTCTTCCTCTACACCAGTATATCATAAACTCAAACACATTAAATACCTCTTTCATCCATTAATAAACCAATTTTTTTGCCAGCTTTCAGCCGTAGATACCCCAATAGGCCTATGAGATGAGTTTTTTTGGGTTCCATACAAGTTATGGCAGGCTTCCATGAGTTCATCACACTATAGCTAAAACTTAATACTACAAAAGATCCGACAAATTGAGAAGACTTCCATACAAAATAATATGCCCCAGGCATAAAAAAATGATATTAAGATCCGCATGGTTTATTTCAGGCATTAATCAAACCCTATAAGATCAAACCTCATATCAAGAAGCACAATTGTGAGTGCACTACTAAATAAAGTCAAAGAAAAAAAGCAAAAAAGATTAACATGATGATGTTCTTCAAGGAATCCCCAACTGTTCATGTAATGCACTACGTCATTCTTAGCATATTTTACTAAATATTTACATATCATGGAAAAAATAACTCCATGAATGTATCATTGCAAAGACTCAAAATAAAAAAATTTCAACAACAGTAATAAACAAAAGAAAATCAGAAAATGTTAAACTGGATAGGGCTATTAGACCATATAATATTTGAAGAAAAAAGTCGGAACAAACCGCATAAGCATTTGATCCCTAGGAATGCGCACATTGTCAAATCTCAAGACTCCATTGTCCATTGTGTTATAAGCTCCATTTCCGAATTTCATTCCAATATCACCAACAGTTATGCCGGGTAAAGGCAGGTGATCTTCCAAACTTCGAAGTTGTACAATGAATCCTTAAGCCAGAAACAAATTACATAAAGGTTAAAATGGTTTTGTTAAGCGACCACGCATGCATAAAAAAACCACACTAAAGGGACAAGGAAGAGAAGGTGACTTCTACAACATCTAATACTTACCATGAACCCCATGTTCCGTCCCCTCTATTATTAAGCGTGCATAAACAACACCATGTGTGGAGATTTTTCCCAGGCCACCAGGCCACCACTGCAACATTATCAATACACCGATAGATTTAATTAAAAATAAATTAAAATTTTAAAGTACCCTCGATTGTTAATTTGGAGTTCCAAAAATTATGTTGCAAAACAAATGGTGCAAAGAAAGCATTGAGAGATTTGAAAACCCTAGTACCACTACTAGGAAATCAATGGGATTGCATATGCAACCCAATCAAAAAAGGAATTTTGAAGACTTGAGCTACAAAGAAGTCGAATCCGTGACTGCCTAATTTAATGCAATTTAATTCTTCTGCTTGATACTGCTTTCTAATTTAATGCACGAGTCATTATAAAACTGAATAACTAATGCACGAGTCATACTATTTTAGAAGTACTTCTTTCTAATAATAATACAAACTCAAAAGGAGAACACATTCATAAAATGGGATGATTAATTAAGTATATATATAGCAATTGAATTAGTTTTATAATTTCAACTTAATTGAATCATTGGTCAAAGTTGATTTTAAATTCTCGTACATAATTATACTCGCAAGATCTTAGTGTGCCTTTATATGAGTATCAAGATTGAATATGGTCTATTGTTAAATCTTGTAATATGTTAGTGAAGTATTGTTTATGTACTTCTTTATTTATGCATTTGCCTCTCGTGTTATATTATGTTTTATTTGCTAATTTGAAATCTAGAGATAAATTAACTCTGCAATCCCATCTTAATAATACTAAGTCCACTCCTGTTTATCTCTTACTTTGCTAGACATCAATGTCCAACTGTCTGTAGGGTATTGAGTCCGTTGAACTATCTTATGATATATATACTCATCTCTATCAAGATCAAATGTGGCTGTGGAAAGTTCAATTGTTCAAGTGAAACTTAAAAGATTATGATTGTCGACAGATCTGAAAATCGTAATACGATTACTTTGAAGTCAATTTAAAAATTAAAAACCAGAAAATAAAACAATGCAAAGAATAAGATATGTTTCTCTCTTACTTTGCTAGACGTCAATGTCGGACTATTTATGATAAATTCATCTGTATCAGGATCGAATGTGGCTGTGGTTTCAAGACCTTGAACATTAGATCCATGACCAAGTTCAGTTTGAGCGTAACATCCAATAATTTGCATCCTATAAGCCAATGGGAGCCATTTACGCTGCTGCTCCTCTGTGCCTTGTCCTTTGATAGCAGGGATAAACATTCCCTGGGCATAAAATCACAGACAATTTTATAAGTGTAACGCAATATAACGAGCAATCATAAAAAATGGCATCTATCAGCTAATGAAATCCTTTAGAGCAACAAAGACTATAATCACCACAAGAGCACAAATTTTACCCAATGAAGATCGGTAAAAGCAGGTTGATCAACAAATAACCTCAATTCACTTGCTTCCTCTTCTGCAATAGGAGCACATTCAAATTATGTAAGTGTACATTCAAACTACTAGAAACAAAAGGTGACTAGGGAGCACAAGAAATAAAAGCATATGTTATTGCACGCTTGCAGCAATCACTCACAAGTCACAATGAAAAACATACCGGTCAGACGAAGTTCGATAATTCTTTTCCATGCATGAGCTGCTTTTCTTAAAGTATTCTTAAATAACTCCTTCCTCTCTAACCTAACCCTATTATCTTTTTGGAATTCCTGGAAAATCAAATGAGCCACAATGCAAAAGCTTCAATCAATTAACGTAAAGTGCATCTTATAAGCATACTTCACAACAACATTAATTTGTGTAATTAGTTCTACAACAGTGTGTGTAAAACACGTAGTGCAGCACTAATCGAAGGCTAAAGTTAGCATAAAACGCAACTAAGTTCCACTTCATCTTATGCACATTACAGTTCCATTTAGGGCGGAACTATTAGTGGGTAAAGATCAGCTGCGATCCCCTCAAAAATCTACGAGCATTTAGTATTTATGAGGTATTTGGGACAAAAATTATTTAAACATTAATATCACGTCACAATAAATGTTGGTCTCGTTATCAATAAAGAGATGTTCTACCGTAAACACCTTGCAATTTTCAACTCCATCATCTAAAAAACTTTTGATCCCCTTCACCAACACTTCAGGTTTCACCTCTTCCAGTAGTTCAGTAAACTTCTAAAACCGATGAATAATAGTGACTGGTTTGCAAATCAAAATCTAAACCGATGAATAATAAACTTCTAAAACCAATTGGCTAAACACTTTTGCAAGGTTCCATGTTCATGCATCTTGATAATGTTTTTCCCAATCAATATTTGTTGCCAACAAAGACTTTTCCATCAAGCATCAAAAAATTTGTATTCAACAACATTGATGTAACAATAGATTATTTTACTCAATGTTACAAAATCAGCATGTATCTCACTTAGATCCAATCCAGCATTACAAAGCCTTGTAAAGAAAATTCAAAAAGTAACAAAATTAACCTAAAAAATTATGATTTTGACAAAGTAAAATCTTGATGATGTACACATAAATTAGCCTTTTCAAATTTAATCAATATTCATTAATATAATACTCCACAATCAACAGCCTCAACAATTCAAGGAAAATCAAAGTTAAAAACAAAAACAGATTTGCTAATCAATCACAAAACTCGCAATCGTAAAAAATAAAAAAAATAAAAAAATAAAAAAAAATTTTAAAAAAAAGATGTGGGCTTATTAGGAACTGCAAATCAATATCAGTTATCAACCAAGACTTCGTCAAATTTCGATAAATACAAAGCACAACTCCAAGTTAAAATTTCGACAACGCAAAAAAACGATATGAAAACTATCAGTTAAATCCAAAAATTAAATTTTTAATGAATCAATAACACGAAAAATCAAAAGCTAAGAATATAATTAACTCCAATTAAAAAAATGGAGATAGAAAGACTAACAGGATCGCTAGCAACAAGACGAGCCATACGATCAGCAACTTGAAATCGATGTAGACTTCCAGCCCAAAGGATCTTCATTGCTTGCAAATCAAATTGAGCAGTTTTCCTTTCATCAGCTAGGTAATCAACTCCTCCTTCTAGATCCTCCATTGTTCGCCTTTCAATTCAATGAATCACAGCAACAATAATTATATGATCAAACGGGACAAGTAAAACCCTAAGTAATTGGTGAATCGATTCGGGTTCAGAGAAGAAATAGAAAGAGAAAGAGAGAGAAATATAGGCCGGCGGGGAAATAATCGACTACTGTGTGCACAGAAAAAGGATGAATCATCAGAAAAAGAAGAGGTAGATGACTAGACTACAAATTTGGTGGCCCTGGTGGTTCAAGCAGTGGGCCTACGTCATTTAATTCCAGTAAAGTTGTGGTATGGATCGGCAACTAGCCAAATTACACATTTATTGTAAGTTGCAAACTTGCAATCTCATAACAAAAATATGTATTTATGTTCGGCAATGATCATTCCACTTCAAAATTGGAAATTGACTTAAATTTTTTATTTAACAAATTAAAAATTTTTAAATTTGGATTGGATCAAATTCTACTATAGACTGAAAATTTAAAAATGACTATCCAAACCATGTCATTCTCAAATTCTTTATTTATGATTTTATAATTGAAATCCATAATTTGAAATGAAATACCTATTCCCAAACATTACATAGAGGGTATTTGGCAAGTGACTAATACCTGGTAGCTGATAGTTGATTATAGTGATTGATTTAACTAACTGGTTTTATAAACTGGTTTAACCAACTGATTTTGAACCCACTGCTATGAGCAGTTTGTTCAAAAACAGCTTAATCATATCCATAAGTTGTTTTAACCAGCTAGTTCACCAAACACTAGCATTAGCAGATTTGACCACCCAACCCTCTAATTATATCAAAATAAGCTAAAATTGTTCAACAAGCTAATTTATAAAACACTACATACTTACTAATAAATTGATCAAGCAAGAAGATAAAGTTATTATAGACTTTGCTGATTTTGCTATAATTTTTTATGTTTGTGTACAAAATTAGTTTATAATTTTTATATTTTCTCTTGTAATCCATTAGGTGATAATATAAATAAAATACTGAAAAAAATATTCACAATATTCAATTTATTACTAATTTTTCAACAATGATTCTAACTTTCGACTAATCATGAATAATCTTAATTTTAGGATTAAATAACTTTCGACTAACTTTCAACAATTTTTTTTTGTAGGCTAATTACGAAAAAGGAAAAGTAAAAAATGAATATATTTATAATTAAAAGGTAAAATTTAAAAACTAAAAAATAGAATGACCTTTTTTCTAATTTTTTCTTTATTTATTTTTGTAAAAGGTCATAATTTATAGGTCAATACGTTATATAAATGCATTTTTAGAAAACACCCTTAAAAAGTATGGATTATTTACAATAGTTAAATAAAAATTGAAATATTGTAGTTCAGTTAAAGATTGGTTATTATTTTGGTAAAGCCATCTCATTTATTTTTAGGATCTGGAGTGAAGAATAAAATGGACTCTAATAACTCAATATGTAATAATTAATATAATATTTCTTTTGTGTATTTATTGTTGATATTAATTTTAACTATTTGATAAAATACACAAATAAATCAAATTATCTAGCAAAAAAATTATAAATTAAATTATATTTAAATTTATTATCAACCTTATACTTGCAATAAATTTTTTGGACCTTACAAAATATGAGGTCCTGTACAATAATTCACTTTATTCTTACTAATCGACGGCTATAAATTTAGGCAACTTTTCCCAACATAAATCATAAATTACAAAGGAAATTTAGGAAGCCCACTTTTATAAATTTTTTGAAGAAAAATTTTAGCCATGAGATGATTTTTTGGTTTTTACCATCTTATATATGGTCATTTTTTGACCAGCAATGAGATGCATGATAAAAAAAAATTTTATCCAAATAATCATCTTATGGTTGTTTGATTATCATTGGTGATAAGTGATAACCTAAATAACACTCTCACTATCCTTTTAACTTTGTCAGACTTTCATTTTGATACACATTTAATCTTTGCATTAATATATGATTAATTTTCATCTCTTAATCTTGTCCATAAACTAAATATCTCTCCTTATCTTAAGATTTGAGCGAGGTAGCCATACTTAAAAGAAATAGAATCTCATATATAACTAAAACCATACGATATATTTAATATTCAAATAATACTTTTTTCTTCTTGTTTACTTTTTGCACGGTGTTATCAAGGTAAATTTTAAGTGTCAATATCTCAAAATACACATTATAAAAAATATATACATAAAATGAATCTAACCAAATCTAACACTGATATATTTTATCTTTTATATATGTGTTAAAAAACTTATTCAAATTTATTTTTCCTTAAGGTGAAATATTCTAAAATAGTATAGAAACTCGTGCAATGCACGAAGTTGTCAGTATAAACATATATATAAACATAAATTTTAAAAAAAGATGTAATTACATGTTACCAGTATAAAATTATAATATTTCTTATAAATAGATAGAAAATTATAGATTATATAGTGCTTTTAACGAAAAAAAACCCAATTGTTAATATAAATATCAATTAAAGTTTTCATACTCTTTAAGGGAAATTTGGGTAATCTTCCAACAACATTATTATAATGATTCTTTGTTCTCATAATCATTTTTTATTATCATATATCTTTTGTTTCTTGACAAAATATTTTAGAAATTAAAATTTTAATGAAGAAACTTTATTAATTAGCAAATATTTCTATGTAAAAAAGTAATTATATATTCTAAAAAAAACTTTAATTGGAAATCTTATGTAGCTTTTGAATTCAAAGATATAATATTCTTAGAAAATTTTAACAACATATCACTATGAGAATTAGATGTTGAATTTTACAGTCTTTTTATTAGATTGTACGATGACAAATTACTATGAGAATACCATGTGTAATCCAACAAGACAAGTATTATGCATATTGCAATAATACAATACTTAATCTACATTCCTTCCCTCATATGTAAAGGCAGGATATTTACTTTCCTTCTTAGGAAAGTACCCATTTGAATAACACCCAAAATAACACATCTCCAATGCATGATTACAATACCCATTCCAAAAATAGCATACAACACGTACACTACATAACGTTGTGTACAAGAAAAGAGTAATGAACTAAGAGATGCCAATGCCATGGACCCAAACAATACCATCCATTTTTGATACAAACCCTGAATCACATTATTATTCATCCTCGTCATGGACGAAGATGATAATGATGGCGATGATTTTAGGCAAACAACGTAAGTTAAGCTGTAAAGCAGGAACGAAATGACAGCGAAAAACATTGTAGCGGGGTTAACGTCGAACGGTGAACTTGCATGATCTCCTTGATACTTCAACTGAAGCAAGCTAACAAGTAACGTTGCCGTGAAGGTGAAGACAGAGTTGTAGGTTTCTTGTGGGCTAAGTTTCAATATAACTGTTGTTTTACATTGTGATATGTAATAATTTGGACCAATAAAGATGTTGTAAATGACAATATTTTCAGAATTTGAATCAATATTTGTTAAGTTATTCATTATTTGTGATTATTTGTATAAATTGTAATATTGTATGTAGTATATATTGTTTAGGATAAGGATTTGTTTAGAGATGATGTAAAAGTTGGTTATTTATTTGTTAGATTAGTTGATTGTGTTGAAGTGAGGTTTTTATAGATTAAGAAGGTAAAAAGTATATTTAGAAGTCTTAGGTTATATAATATAATAATAATAATATTAATAAGAATAATAATTTATAATTTGAAAGAGCTAATTGAGAACTTAGGATTAAGTTAATTTATTTTTCAAGTGTAATTAAATGACTCTTAGATAAAGCCAAAAGGCCAAAAAATGGGTTGACGTCCGTACGTTCATATCATGTGTTATGAAAAAATAATTAATTATTCTTGGTTGTGACTCTTAGAAGATGGAGAAGAAAATAAACCATAGTCTTTGCTCTTTGTAGTTGGTAGAAAGAGTAAAATGCATGCCTGAATTAACAATTGGGGTTTAGGACGGGATCGGATAAGGATTTTGAAGTATTTGAACCACTTAAGTTACTTGTGATAGTCACATGGTCAATAAGACAATAATTTAGTATTCTGTACAAAGTCGGAGTTTGGAAATAGAAGTAGTGGACATATTATACCCGTATTTTTTTGAGGGAGAATCAAGAAAAACGCGCGCAATTAGGGGCGGAACAAAGATTTTGGTGGTCATATTTATTTTTGCTGATGTCTTTTAAAATGTGCCCTTAAATCATTATATTACTTTAAATATAAAAAGATTCAAAAACAAATCACTTAAAAAGTATTGCTCAAAATCGGACCTGAATAGCACTATTTAATATTTCAGGCCCATTATTTCATGGGGCCCTAGGCGGTCGGCTACCTCGGATGTCCTAAGAACCTGCACTGCACGCAATCAATTATTTAAACCCCTAGGTAAAGAGAGTTTTATAAAAAGAGAAATACGTTCAGGTGGGAATCGAGCTCAGGATCTTAAATGGAAAACTAATATTTCTTGTTCAACTGAAATAAGATCTGATTCTTTGTTATTTGATTTATTAAGAATCAAACATATTGACTTGAAAAACTTAATGAATAAATTATTCATTAGAAGACATAGGGATGGCAATTTAGTTCGAATCCAATCCTAGTCCGACTTGATCTGAGGTAAATAATCTGATTCAAGTCCGAGGAAAAAGTTACCGACTCTGACTTTACGATCCGAGTTCGAGTTCGAGTTAGAGACGGACCGGTGTTGGACCTTATTAAAAATCCGACACTCCGACCCGACTCCAACTCTGAAGGAAATCCGACTTTGAATTTGACTTTTACCCCAATATTTTGTTTCTTTTAAAACTCTAGACGTGACTGATTCAAGCTCTCTCTCATACTAATTGTAATTTTCGATTTTGAAAAACTACTTGGTATTTTTGTTTAGATTAATCAATCAAAATACGAAAAATCAGATCAAGAGAAATAAAATACGCCAAATCAAAATGTGAGAAAATTTTGTTAAATTGTAGTAGTAGGACTATTTTTCTTGTTAAACTTGAATTTAAAGTACATATTTTTTGTTAAATTGTATTTGAAAAATATATTTTGCTAATTTTGTATGCTTTAAAATCATTAGTACAATATCACGATAAAGTTTGATAAAAATCCGATTCCGTTGGAGGTCGGAGAGTCCGAGAGTTCGAGTCGGGGCAAACTTGAGTATGCATAATCCGACTCCGAGTGGAGGTCGACTGAAAAAAAGTCCAACTATTATCCGGAGCAAAGTCGAAGTATATATAATCCGAGACGAGTCCGACTCATTGTCATCACTAAGAAGACAATTAAACAAACTTGTCCCATTCTTTGCTTAATTAGGATCATGTGGAGGGATTAGCTCCATGTTAAATGCCTTATATCAATCATGCATATGGTCTTGCGTTTGCACAATTTCACGATTTGTTTCACAATTTTATAATTTTCACTTTATTCTATATATTAAAGTCATGTTCATCTCTATTTCCATTCAATTGAAATCTGGTTTAAAATTGTAAGTCAACCAATAACAGAATTTGAAGAAACCCCCCCCCCCCCCCTTTTTTTTTATATATATTTCATAGTTTCGGAAATTACTGCTAGTATATTTATATCCCATAATTTAAAACACTACTAAATTTATATCTCATACTACCAAACAGTTCAGGAAACTAGTATATTTGTAACTTTTCCTAATCGCCTCTGTTCTAAAAAATTTACACCATTGTTATATGGCATAGTGTAATAAAGATGTTTAAAATAGATCCGACGATTCAATATTACTCAATCTTGTAATTGAACCTGACTTTGGTTTGACTGAAAAATAAATTTACAATCATGTAAAAATTGGGGGTTATTGGCACAATTCAATCATTTTAATATTAATTTCATAGACACATTCAAGAATTAAATCATACTTGACTTAATAGATTCAAACCTAACCCTAGAAAATGAATCTACTCATTAATCATGGTAAAAGCAATAAAAACAAACCCTAGGATGATACTAGATATGACTAAGAATGAAATAAATGACAAATTCAAGAAAATCAATAATTAAATACCAAGAACACCACAATTAAATCAAAAAGCAATAATTGAAGAACAAACTAATTATTATTGAAGAAAGATTAATGACAAATTAAATTTCACTAAACAAAGATTAAAACAAATACAAGGAATTAAAAACTAAAGAAAACTTACGTACAATGGTCAAAGGAAGATTAATGATGGAATTAATGAGAAACTAAATTAAATGATGAAATTCAGAGTAAAACTAATGAAAAATGAGTAATTAGCCGCTGAGTCGGTTTCCAAGAACAAGCCATAACCACCGACTTGGCTTTTGCTTTTGGACAATTTGGTGTTTTGATCAGTCTTCACCGTCGAGTCGGCGGTACCTCTTCATGCCCCAACACCGAGTCGGCTGTAGCTTCTGGAAAATGTTATTTGATCCAGCATATGCAACCGAGTCGGCGATCATCTTTTCTCACCCACAGCCTAGCCGGCTTTTGTCACTGGAAAAAACTCTTGATCTTTCTTTTCACCACTGAGTCGTCGAGGCCCAAGGTCCCACCTTAGCCGACTCGGCTTTTACCTTCTGGAGACACATTCTTTGCTAAACTTAGTAATTGGATCTTTACATCGCAAAGCTCGATGAATTCAAAGGCTCGATTGTTTCATTGAGTCCTGTAAACATGATTAGCCACAAAACCCACAAAAACGACTCAAAAATGCCATGATTCACTTATTTTCCCACAAATTAGCCATGGAGTACCGAAATGGAGCAAACACGCCTAAAATGATCCTAAAACGCCACTAAACACCCAAAAGGAGCATATAAATGATAATAATAAGTGCAAATAATTGCACTTGTCAATAACCACTTCATATACATGTTGAAATTTTAGTTTTTTATGATTTTTTTTTTCTGTTTTTTACTAATGAGTTGTTTGTATGATGCCCGACTCACGATGAGACGGTCTCATACAAGACTTGCTGAAAAATAAAAAATATGATAGATTTTGTTTGGATTGGTGTACTTTCTATATTGAATGCAATATGCAAAACATTATTCAAGGTAAAACATTTATACAATACTCAGCCTTGGTCAATTTGCTACATGCAACATGCCTACATTGTTAAAAATTTGCTAATAAAAAATCTCAAATTCTAATAAACTCAAGGGTGGTGTGACGGTGGTCCAGTATATTATGTGAGTCATGTGACATATATGTTCCTTTTGCTTGTGATTGATGTACTAATTCATCATAAGACAAAAATCCTACTACGTGATGGAGAAAATTATTATGTGACATAGTATAGATAGCCGGTTTCCGTGACTAATTAAATCAGTAAAGGTGGATACCCATTAAAAAATACAAGCCATTTAAATAATGGAGTATAGTTATTTTTCAGATTTTGTAATGCATAATAGTGTAATAAACATTTAATCATTGTTACATTTTAGTTTCTGGGTGATGGTTTTTTTTTTTTATTATTATTATTATAAGATCACCTAAGGAAATAGAATTAGATGAGATTTGATCTCATAATTATATTTAGTTAAAAAAGACAATATTTATTTCAGCTGAATAAAAATTTGATTCTAATGAGTTTTAGGGTCATCTTAAAATTGCATAGTTATGCTCGTATGGACAAATATTATTAGTATATAATACTTTTATTATATATTCAACAAGTCTTGTATGATATCGTCTCACTGTGAGACATATCCACCCCATACAAGCAGCCAATTAATATAAAAATATAAATAAAAAAACAATAAAATCTGAATTCACACTTATATAAAGCAATTATTTTTCTAATAGTTTTAGTTAACCTAATTAAAATCATTTCACAGTCATTCTTTATCTTTATCTAATTAGCTAAAAGAAGTAAATTATAGACTTTTGAAGTCGGGGTCGGTTATCTTATCATGTCCAAAAACTTTTCCACACTTTGACGAACATACCTCGAACCTACCATGTAATTCTTTGGTCTTCTAATTATTCTTTGTTATTTTAAATTACAATACACTATAAATTACGTTATAAGAGATTTTTCAGTGGAAAAATTGAAGTAACTAAGACTTACATAAGTCACCCCACCATACAAATAGCGTTAAACTACGAACTGTAATTATTTTGTATTATTACAAAAGTGTTAAGTAGAATCATTAGGTTGATTTCAAATTGAATGTTTTTGTCAGTTTAAATTAAATTTTGTGTTCATATTAAGTTTTACGAAATAATAAATTTATTTTTTAAAGTAGGATTTAAATCGATATTGATTACTAGTTCAAATAAATATCTTCAAATTAATTTTATTTTTATCACCTCTAACCATAAGATAAAGCTAACATGTTCCTTCTTTCAATTAAATCCGATGTTAATGGAGCCCAAAAAAATTACTATAGGAACAACCTACATTATTCAATCACAATTGACTTCAAGAAAGCTCGAGCAATGCAACTCCACAATTACCTTTTTAGGACATGTTTAATTCAAATTATTTTTACTGAATCAACTGAATTTTATTAATTAAAGCTAAATTTTACTGATTGAAGCTAAAAATTATTTTTACATATTGCAACTGATTTTTACTTTTACTAAACTTATAATAATCGTTACTGAATAGATTTTTACTAATTAAAACATATTTTTAGTAATTGCAACTGATTTTTACTGATTATAATTAATTTCTACAAACTTAACTGATTTTATTGATTGCTATTGATACTTAATGTTTTTTTAATTCTTAAATAGTTAAATAGTTTCACAACACAATAGTAATAATAGGAAAAATAAAAATAATAGTACTACTTTGACGGCCACTGCTACTAATAATAATAATAATAATGTTATGGGTAACATTTTATTTATCACCATAAAAATCTGATACTGGAGTGCTTAACACTCTAAACTTACACATTGCTTACCAAAACTCTTGCACTTATCATACCCTTACAAACTGTTACTTTCCATCTGAATTCATTTTATAGATCACTAATCCTGCATTCATTTTAATATTATTCCTTAATTTTTATTTTCTTTATTGACTTGAGCGTGGGAGGGGCTTTCCATGAAATTGCCCCGGACAAAGTTAACGTGTTTTGGTGCAAGAATCGCAATTACTTACGTAGTAGGACCGTATCGCCCTAGCTTCTTGATCGTTGACAATTGACTTTTATGACACTTCATCTTCAGGTATTGTAAGAGTCTGTACAATCCAGTTTCATACGGAAACAATAATAATAATAATAATAATAATAATAATAATAATAATAATAATAATAATAATAAGGCCCTCTCTTGAGAGACCGTCTATAGTATAGACGCCTCTCAAAAGAGCTCAGCCCACATTACTATATTTAGAAAATATCTTAATTTAAAAAAAAACTGTTGTTTTTAAAAAACCACACGCGTGTCATTTCCAAGAGAAGAAAATTGCTGTGTGTTTTGAAAGATGAAAAATTTTCTGATTTTTTCATCTCTTTTCTTCAACCATCAAACAAACACACCTTCTACGACCTGAAAATATTGTCTAACAATGGAAGAAATGATTCTTGAATTTGATTGTGGATTTGTTTTGAATAAAACTTCATCAATGGTGAAAAACAGTAATGTTGAAAAAGACAACAATATATATTATTTGGGGAAGGTAATAAAAGCTATTGTGGTTCTTCTGATTTTTTTTTTTTAAAAAAAACTAAGGTTCATCAATGGAGGAAAAAGTGATGTTGAAGAAGACAACTATGACTAATTTTTAGAGAAGTAATAAAAGCATTTGTGGTTTTATATTCATATATTTGGGGATATAACTAAAATATAATTGTTAACTGTGAACATTTGACATAGGTTGATATAGTTGAGAGTAAACTTTATGTAGTAACAATATATTTGAGGTTATAATATAATATATTTGTCGTTACAACATAATATATTTGGGGTTATAACATAATATATTTGGGGTTATAACATAGTATATTCGGGGTTATAGTAACTTATATTTAGGATTATAACATAATTGGTATTATAACTGTGAACATTTGACATAGCTTGATGTAGTTGAGAGTATAACATTGTGTAGTGTGGATTATATCATTTTTAGTTGGTTTCATAACATAATGTAGTTGGGAGTATAACACTATTTAATTGGTGTTATAATATAGTTGAATTGTGATTACAACATAGTTTATTAGGGGTTATAATATAGTTTAATTGTGATTATAACATTGTTTAGTTGGGGGTATAATATTATTTAGTTGGGACTATAACATTACGTTATAAATCCAAAATATTATAAACTACGCACAATTATAAACACAAATATAATCTATTATAAACCCATGTATACAATATTATAAGTCAAGATACACACTATTATATTTCCAACTTAATCCCAAGTATAAATACATAACAATACGACAAATACCACTATTATAAAGCCAAATACACAATATTATAAATCCAAATACATAATATTATAATTCTAGTTACTACAAACCCTTTGTTTGGGTACTTAATACTTTTAATTGTTGAGGGTTGTCATTTTGATTCTTAGAAGGAATCTTTTTTATCTTTTTTGTAAAGACAGAAGCTAACACAACACCATCACTTATCTTTCCCAATTTTTAAACCCTAAAATCAAGAACAAGTGAAATCAAAAAACAAACAAATTTAAAATATTAAATTATTAAACTACAAACTTTAATAATTAGGTTAAAACGCCAACTTACTTTCCTTCTTTAACGTCACTATTTCCACCATTGTTGTCTTCTTCAACATCACTATTTCCATCATTGATGAAGCTTAATTTTTTTTTAAAATAATAAGAGGATTGTAATTCCAACTAATATATAACACAATTAACCAAAAAAAATTGAAAATGAAAGCTTTAAAAACGAAAATGGTGAAGATGAAGCATAAATACATACCTTTGATGGTCTTGCAAATGTTGAAGAAGATAAACAGAGAATAAATAACAATGGATTTGAGAGAGAAAGATGAAGATTGAAAACCACAAATAGCGTTTGTGAGAGGATCATGAGTGGTTTATGTCAAGAAAGAGTGAAATGAAAAACTGAAAATGAAAGTTGAAAAGTTAAGAGGAGCGCGTGTTATCACAAATTCATTTATTTTTTTAATTTATAAATTGGGCCAGCCCAAACTTGAGACGTCTCTTGTATAGACGGTCTCAAGTAAGAATTTTTGTTTAAGGTATGTCTCACCATGAAAGAGTTGAGTTAACGGATACTGGGGTATTTTTAACACCGGACACCCTATAATGCTAATGGCACAGCCCACTGCCCACAGGCTAGGCCTAAAGACTAGAACAAGGTTATTCATTGATAAGTAAGGTGATCACTCTAAGATTATAAGTGATATTTTAAGGTTATAAATGAATACCTTAAAACTATAAAACGTAATCACTTTAAAACTGTAAGTGATAACTTTAAGACGGTATGCATATATTGGGTTAGCCCATATGAAAAGTGTATACCTTAAAGTAAACATGTTTGGAAGATGGGTCCAATGTTTAAGATATAACCCTACTAAAAGTCATGACTCACAAGTTCTTCAAATAAACTACTCCTCCACTTTCAAAGATTTTTATATGATACGATTTTAGTGTGACATATGTTTTATATGTGTAGCTTAATAATACAAATTATTAGTTTATAAGTTTCTTGTTTTGTGGTCATTTCATCGTGAGACAATATCTCACAAAAATAGCTGCCTCACTTTATATAGTTCGCTAGCATTACTATTTTGGACTTCCCATCGTTCTTATTTTTATGTAATGTTACCATTACTTTTTACATATTTACCTATTTTCTTTTATTTTTTATTATTATTCTTATCCATCCATTTAATTTTCTCATTATTTTTTAATACTTGTGTAATTATTGAGTGTTGCATTATAAAGGGAGAAGGAGTACATTGAAACACACATGATATTTTTGCAAACTTTGACTACAGTTATTTTTATTCGTGTGTAATAAAAATCAATGGAAGATTGTTTCCCGGTATAAATATGACTTATGGATTACTAATTTTTTAAGAATATAGAAAGCAATTCAATATTCAAAAATTAAAACAAATCAACTCAGTTAAACGTTTGAATTTATGATTGAAATTCTATAATATATTATATTTTCACCTATTTATCTTAAGTGTTTTATTTAAATTTGGGATAATATTCATCTATCACTCTTATATATACTTAATTATTAACTTATAAGTTAAAATATAGTTAAGTGATCGTGTTCTTATTTAATTCGTCTTAATATAAAGTTTAACAATGTTAACTTTTTATAATTTTTAGTTATACATAATAAGATATATTAAAAATTGAATAAATACATTGAACAGAATGTATTAAGTAAATGGAAACTTGAGGTGAAAAGGAGGGATATATAATTAATTTACCTCACACGAGAGTGTTTTGGCAAAAAGTCTAGATGTACACGTTCTCTTTAATGTTCCCCTTAAAATGATGGCTTAATGAGATTCGAATCTATTAGGCTTTTGTTACATTAGCTTATGATACAATGTTGATGAATCAAATCAGCCAAAAACTTAAGTTTATAAATGAAGGGATAAAATATATTATCATTAAGCCGTGACAATTCATCACATAATATCACCGTGGTCCACTCGTGTGGACACGAGACACCGAGGGCTCGGGCCCACAAACTCACAGGTCAAAAGCGTAAACTTGCACATACACATGGTGAGGTTCATTGTTTCCTAAACCATATGGTCGTAGGAGGATTAGCTCACCTAATATATATGCAAGTCCACAAACCATTATTTTATCAATGTAGGATCTTATCTCACCTCATACCAAAAACCACCTTTGGCTTTGATACCATATTAGGTCGTGACAATTCGTCATGTAATCTCATCGTGACACTCGTTTGGACATGGAACACCCGTGGGATCGGACCGCCCACATACCCACGGGTCAAGAGCGTTGACTCGCACATACACTTGGAGAGGTTCATTGTTTTCTAAAACATTATGGTCATAGAAGGATTAGCTCACTCAATATATGTACAAGTCTACAACCCACTATTATATCGATATGAGATCTTGTCTGACATTTTAAGTATTCTGTTGGTTTTTTTAGTCGACTTGTTTGACCAGTTGAAAATGTTGGCTTTTAAGTTAACTTTAAAAGCTAGTTGTTTGTGGAGATGTTTGGTAAATTTGAGTATTGGTTGTTGGCTGTTTATTAGAGAAAAAATAGGTCAACAAGTCAAAAGTCAACCCAAAAAGCTAGCTGGAGCAGCTTTTTCAATTTGGCTTAAAAGCCAACTTTTCAATTGCTTTAAAAGCCATTTATCAAATATTTTTTTACCTATTTAATTAACTAACAAGTCAAAAGCCAAAAGTCAAAAAAAGCTAAATAAAAACTAAGAAGCAAACAATGTTATATCAAACACTTCTTTTTAGAAGGCTTCTCATCGTGGGTAGATGTTTTCTCAGCATATTACTCTGTATAAAGATTTTCGTGGGACAGGTATATGCTTAATGAATATTGATCAAATGCTCCTCATCTATCCATATGCTTAATGAATATTGATCAATTGTATGGCATGTTGGATTCTTGTTTAGATATATAATATACAATATGATATTATAAATAATTATAAAAGTTAAATGTGTGTACATACGAAATTTGAGTTCCTCGTTTTAATGAGTATGTTTATGACATGTTTAAAAAATTAATTTATTTTTATATTTTTTAATTAAGGTATACTATAAAATAATATTTCCATTATAGGATATTAAAACCTTATTTGATTCATCTTTAAAAATAAATAAGTAATTAGTAAAAATCAGTTTTAACTCAATTATAATTACAATTAAAAATCAGTTGCAATCTAGTAAAAATCAGTTAAAACTTACAAATTAGTTATAATCAATTTTGATTAATAAAAATGAGTCAAATTAGTAAAAATCAATTGAACAAAACATGACCTGAACTGGAATGGAGACTGGAGAGACGAAAGAGTAGTTTAGTGTTCGTAAATCCTTACAAATTATAGTGCCTGGTTTGACCAGCTGATTTTATTAGCTGGTTTTATGTGCAGCTTGTTCAAGAAAAGTTTATTCATATCAATAAGTTATTTAGACCAGCTAGTTTACCAAACACTACTATTAGCTAATTTGACCACCTAACCCTCTATTTGTATCAAAATAAGCTAAAAATACTCAATAAGCTAATTAAACTGCAACTCTCTAAGAGCAAACGTTAATCATCTAGAGTCTAGACCGGCTTATTATAAAGCCCATTTTTTCCAATCATCTAGAGTCTAAACCGGCTTATTATAAAGCCCATTTTTTCCTTTTCAAAAGGCTTTTAATAAAATTCTAAATAAATTAAATGTGACATGTAACTTTTTTTTTTACAAATTCTTAAATGTGACGGTCTTACGACGAGGAACAATTATATTGGGTTGACCCCATGTATATTTAATGTCTTAATTTAAGAGATTAATAAGAAAAATGAGCTAATTATATGAGTTTATTTCATTATAAGACGGTCTCATACAAGATAAACTGACTTTTTTATACAACTACTAATTTAAAAGGTTAGAGATCATTTATACCTTTAAAAGAAAAAAACACGTAAAATTTAGACCTTTATAAATTAAATAAAAAATCAAATTAAAATGAATTTTTAAATGGAATATGTTGATTATGATTTATGGGCCATGCATGGTCTATCAAAACGAAGAAGAGCACAAATTCCTTAGTGGCCACGAAAGAACAAATAAAAGCATAAACTTACCTAAATTCACGCCACACCATAAACGAGAAAAAGAATCTAAAGAAGAATAAAAACAAGAATCCCATATTCCAAGGAACTAAATTCAGGATATACCATTATCCCCTTCAAATACTCTTCATATTTCGACTAGTATATATTTTCCTTTATTGGTTAATTGGTTTTATACCTAAAATTTTAAGGCATATTCCCAAACTTATTCTTTCATCAAATCACCCATTTAACTAACCACTAACTAGTATCTACCCAATCAATTTATAACCCTTGGATTTCATTTCCCCATCTCATCCAACGATCTTGATTCTTGCTTGCTTTACAAGTACGCTAATACCATTTAGCCCGAAACTATAAATACCCAACTACACATCTAGGCTTAACATAACCAAATTTTAATTATCATTTAAAAAAATTAAAATACCCTAATTTTCTTTGCAAGCTTGAAAAAATGTCAGCAATGGAAGGAATAATGGTGGTTTTCGACTTTGATAAGACGATAATCGAATGTGATAGTGATAATTGGGTTGTCGATGAATTGGGTTTTACCGATCGTTACGATCAGCTTTTGAATACCATGCCTTGGAATACTATGATGGTTTGTATTTTAATTGTATCTATTTTCCTTTTTTTTTTTGGATTATCAGTAATTTTATTTTTGTTTTCTCTTTTTTCTATTGAATAACAGGATAAGTTGATGAAAGAAATATATGAACGAGGAAATACGATCAATGATATTGTGGAAGTCTTGAAACGAGTTCCTATTCATTCTCGCATTATTCCAGCCATCCAAGCTGCCCATGCTGCAGGGTATGTACAATTTTAAAAATTTAAATAATTTATATGAGCAGATATACTGGATATATAATGATAATATAAAATTAGAAATTAGATAATTAAATTTTGTTTTTTTAAATTTGTGTAGGTGTGATTTGAGGATTGTAAGTGATGCAAATGTGTTCTTCATAGAGACTATATTGGATCATCTTGGGTTGAGAAAGTATTTCTCAGACATTAATACAAATCCAGGTTATGTTGATGAAGAAGGGAGGTTAAGGATATTGCCTATTCATGATTTCACCAAATCTCCTCATGGATGTACCAATCCTTGTCCTCCAAACATGTGCAAGGTATAAACAAACTAATTCGTCTTGTATTAGATTGCCCACATACTCATTTTTCTGATTTAATCACTTTATGATTGTAATTGATCATTTTGACACACTACATGTGCATGGGTCAGCCCTAGAGATAGCAAGACCATCTTAGAATTTGTGTAAACACAAACCCTTAAACTATATATCTTGTAAAATTAATATTTAATCCCTATATATATAGTAGATCGACTATCATAATAAATTTACATATTTGAGACTTCAGCAATCAACTTAAGTTTTTGTTTTAATTCACTACTACAAATTGTCACTTGTGCAACTAATTATGCCATGGGAATTCAAAATATGTGGCAAGTTTTAATGTTGCTACGGGAAAAATAGATTTCAAGACAATATCACAATCATGCCCAAAATTTTTGCCACGGGTAAATATATATTGTGGCAAAGATGCACTTGTGCCACAAATTATGCCACGGGTAAATATATACTGTGGCAAAAAACACTTGTGCCTCGGGTAAATTAATATCGTGGCAAAAGTACTTGCGCAACAAATCGTGCCACGGGAAATTTTTTTGTGGCAAACAAAAACTTGTACCAAAAATTATGTCACAGGTAAATATTTATCGTGACAAAAAAATTTGTGCCACCAATTATGTCACGGGTAAATATTTATCATGGCAAATAAAGACTTATAGGTCACGGAAAAATAACTATTGCGGGATTGTTTTATAGATTATGACACCTGAATTTGAAATTTATCACAAGTTTTGATCTTGACACAAAAATAGTTTATTTTAAGTAAAAATCAAAAAAATAAAAAAAGTTTATCAATGTTTTTTAATTTAATTTAATTCAATTCAATATATTTTAAATAATAACATTTTAAAAAAAAATTTAGAAGTTTTTTTTCACTTACAAAATACTCAAACTAGACCTTAAACAATGATTTTAGGTAAGATCAAAGTATTTTCAACAAAAGAGGGTAAGGTTGTTTCTAACCTATTCCAAGACTTTTGCAATTTTTAATTTAGTGAAAATCAGATCATATCATCCTCTTCAATTCAAAAACACATGAAAAATGTTATTTTCTTTCTGTAACCGTGCTACACTACAAAAAAACAGAGTAATTCCGATTGAAAGTTTCCGACTAACTTTCTGACTGACAAGTGTTAGTCGGAATTTCTGACTAAATTGCTACTAAATCAATTTTTGGTTAGAATTTTACATTAGAACAAAAAAGAATATACGACTAATAATATAGTAATGTACTAATAACTAATAAGTGTTAGCTAAGTAATACTCCTATTTATTAATACGAGTAATATTATTCTAATATACACTAATTTTGTTGCATTTAGGAATATTAGTTGACCAAATTTATTTTTAGTAATTTTGCAACTAGTTTTGTTCAACTAATTATAATTTTGTTTAACTTACTTTTAATAATTTTATTCAACTAGTTAATAATAATAATAATAATAATAATAATAATAATAATAATAATAATTGCATTAATTACATACTAATATTAAAATAATACAACTAATAATACATAATACAACTAATAATATGCTAATAATACACTAATACGAGTAATAATATACTAATGCAACTAATAATACAATAATACGAGTAATAATATATTAATTCTACATTAATTCAACTAATTATATACTAATACAACTAATATCATACTAATAATATACTACTACTACTACTAACGTACTAATACTACACTTGATTTATTATGACGTACTACATATTATAATAATAATAATAATAATAATAATAATAATAATAACACACTAAGGGGTAGGAGTGTTATGTTATAAGTATGCTAACATTACTTAGATTATCATTAAATAACTGATGGTCTAGTGGTTGGAGTGTTGGTATACCAATTTGGAGCTCTTGGGCTCAAATCCTACCCAAGGCATTTGTGT
The DNA here is from genome assembly GCF_026212465.1 of Amaranthus tricolor. Classification (NCBI taxonomy): domain Eukaryota; kingdom Viridiplantae; phylum Streptophyta; class Magnoliopsida; order Caryophyllales; family Amaranthaceae; genus Amaranthus; species Amaranthus tricolor. The sequence continues at coordinate 3,361,996 of NC_080061.1, forward strand.
GGAAGAAATGTTACTGATTATTAACATTAAATCCATACTAATAGTTGAGTTTCCCTGTTTACGAGTTTAATTGTATAAATGATTTGTAGCCACGTGTTGCGCATATGGTAGACAAATATAATTTACAATGAGTCATTATATATGGCAGAAGAATAAGATTAGCTAGGGGATCTACCGTGGCAAAAAAGAGTTTATGCCACAATCATATTTTTCCCGTGGCAATAATCTAGCCACGATCACTTGTGCCACGGTAGTCTCTAACTTAAATTCCCGTGACTAGACATCATAGCCATGGGAAATTCTTACTCATGCCACGATTGCTACTGTGACACAAGTGATGATTTGTAGTAGTGATTGGTATTTTGAAAATAATGTAATTGCTTGTAAAATTTGCAGGGACTAGTGATAAAAAGGTTACAATGTGAGAATCCAAACAAAAAGATAATCTATTTAGGAGATGGAGTAGGAGATTATTGTCCTTCCTTAAGGTTAAAAGAAGGTGATCATGTTATGCCAAGGAAGAACTATCCAGTTTATGATTTGATCACAAGCAATCCAGAACTCATCACAGCCAAGATCCATGAATGGGTCGATGGTGGTGATCTTGAACAAGTTTTATTGTCACTCATTCAAGCTATAATGTCTATTAATGGAGATGATCACCATGATGTTGATGAACAATTCGTCAGCATTGATTTCACCAAACTCAAGACTTTGCCCAATATTACTTCGTTGCCCAAAGCTCTATGTGTAACTTTTTAGACATTTTATGTCTACTACTTTATTTTCAATATTTTAATAGTGTGTAATACCTAAAAAAACACCCCTAAAAGGAGGGGTAGGGGTAAATTTATGCGATTTTTAAATAAATTAATTTTGGTTTAATATGAAAGAGGATTTTTTTTCAAAGTTTCTTAAAATAACGAAAGAGGTATTTTTTAGATCTTTTCAAATTTTCTTAAAATAATGAAAGAGGAATTTTTTAGCTACATGCAATGTGGAGTGCATAATCTACATACTTTAATAGTTTTTCGTACTTTTATTGTCTTTGTCGCAAAAAAGTTTTTACTGTTCAATCAAACTTATTCTGTCCAATTACTAAAAAATAAACCATTTAAAAATTTTGAAGAACAATATTGCCGACAAACTAGGTTTGTCACCAGACTTAGAGACAAAAGCTTTTTTTTTTGTCACCAAACTTTGTTTTTTTGTATTGTGGAAAAGAAGGAAGAAGGAAGAAGAAAGATAAATGAAGAATGAAGGAGAAGTAGAAATATAGAAAATAGAATAAGAAGAAAATAAAAAAGAGAAGATGGGAATATATGTTCTAATTTTAAAAGAAGAAAAAATTAATAGAAAATAAAAGGGAGAAGGAAAAAGGGGGTTCGGGTAAAGGGGTAAGAGAAAATAGTTCAAAAAAAAATATATGGATCAGTAATATAGAAAATGGAGATTTTTTTATAAAGTTTTCAATAAGGTTATTTTTGTAGCTATTGTGCTGCTAAAATGGTGATAAAACCTTTTTCTAGTCATTCTGTCGCCAAAATGGCGAAAAAAATTTTTGTAACCATTTTAAAATCAAGTTGGTGAAAGAAATACCACTTATTTGTCACCTAATTATGTGAATTAAGTGATAGATGGATTGGGTTGGGCCTCAAATTTTCTATGCTAAATAGCTAGTGGAAAAGATCAATAGGTTTGGGCTTGAAGTATTGAAGATGGGAAAATGGAATTTTTGGTCTCATTCTTCTTTATGGGTATAACTTATCGTCTTCTTCCCTCGATAGACCAGTTATTCGAGCTATACTGTTTAGTTTAGTATGATAATTTAATGAGGAGGCGGCCCAATGAAACAAAGTGGAAAGTCGGTAGGGTTGACTACGGAGCAAGTCATGCGCACGTGCCAGATTACATTTGGATAGAAGAAGAGAAAAAAACATTTAATTTATGAGAACCAATTATAAATCAGTCAAGTCTTCAAAATTCATATAACTACTTATTAGCACCACTCATTAAATGGCATGCATAATGGATTCCAGCTTTTCATTATAAATTCAATTTAAAAACACGGAAACAATTCAAATAATACATATATAAAATTTCGCATGGAGTTTGGAAATACAAACATGCAAACAAAATTTCAATTATATGTAGCATTTCAGTTAGAGAATAAATATCACTTTTTAAAAAAATTCAAAATGCAGGCAAGTGAGGCACTACGCCATGATCAATCTGATAATTTTGGCAACCATACAATAGTTTACATCCTTTCTTTTGGGCCAAATAACTACATATCTCAACCCCAAACAGCACCTAATTCTAACCATCAGCTAACATTACAAAACCAAGATCATCATGATTTCAACTTAATCTTTACTTTCATGGTAACTTTACTGCTTAATTTACTGCAACTTAAGTATCAAGGAGACTATTACATTTCTCCTTTTCAATCCAATTTTCTTACCATTTTTTTCTCAATTCTATGGCTTGTGCTGTATTATTGCTGCGCGTATGCTGCTTGCAAAATGGTGTCAGCATCACGACAGATTTGCAAACAAATGATGCATATTTTTGGCGCAATGGCACTCTCATCTTTAGGCTCATTGCTCTTCCCTGACTCGGTCCAGCACGCCGCGCTCTATGCGCTCTACGCAATGGTCGCATTTGGTGTAGTTGTGCGACGTTGTGCGGGATTTTGTAGTGGCTTGATTAAATATTTCGTTACCAATACGTGGAATATGCTTCCGCTATGTAGTACGGAAACGTCCATAATACAGCTTTGAGAATGTATTAACTTATGCAATGGATGAAATATAAAGGGAAAATTGTAAAAAATAAATTAAATTATGCTCGATCCGCTGAAAATAAATCTAATTATTGTTTATTTTTAAATAAATTCGGCTACCTATTCGGTATAATTGCTGAAATAAACTTAACTATTGTTTTCCTAATTCTTGACTTACAAAAAAGTTTTGAAGATTGTTATAAACAATAATTCGGTTTAT